>NC_092212.1:20287416-20376149 GCF_043381705.1 Parasteatoda tepidariorum
CTATAATTGATTCTTGGCACCATGTGATTACGAAAGATGAACTCCAAACACTCGTTCACTCGATGAAAAGACGCTGTGAAGCTGTCTTAAAAATTAAGGGTTATCCTACTAAGTATTGATTGTGTAAGTATCACTTTAAAAAAATGCAAATCTAAGATAGATCTTACTATTAACTGCATAACTCTTTTTGTAATACAGATATTGCAATTCTGTATTTATTATTAAATTCTACATTAAATTACCTTCAATTTGATATATAAACGTTTGTATTTAAGTGAAAATTAATATATTCTACAAGCACGCAAAGTTGAAAGACATGAAACTTTCAAAAAGTGTCCACACTTTTGGCCACCACTGTAATGCTGTCAGCTTAAACTTTTATAAAAATATGTGTTAAATGGACAGATTAAAGAATAAAATTAGTTTTTTTTAATCCCACTTGAAAAAAATAATTTTTTCAAATGAAGAGAATATTTTTTAACATAGGGTATGTACACAGCTCGAAATTTCTCAGAAAAAATAGTTATAAGACACTTTATTTAATTTCTATTTTACCGTATTCAAGCAAAACAGTCAAAGAACCGTAAATAAGATGGTGGGTAATCAAACTGCTAACTCTAAACTTTATGATCGGTCGTACAGACTGCTGCCTTTTATTTTACCATAATTTTATAATGAAAATTCTGACTGTGTACTCAAAAATGTTTAAAATAAGGATCAATTAATATTATTTTTTTTAAAAATAAAAGTCAGGTTTGATGCCGGTAATTGTCATTACTAATAATAAAGTGGTAGTTGAAGTATCATCATTGCCTTTTGGCCGTTATATATACATATTAATTATGGATGAATTAAAATGATAATTGTCTCAGAAAAATAAATAAAATCATTTAAGAGAAATTGATTTATTAATTATTGAAAAGGCCATAATTCAAAAATATAAGCATAATAAAGAAAAGAAATCCCTTAAAGGGATCAAGATAAAACCTTCTCTTACATCGAGAGTTTAGTTAGCATGAATGTCAGTTGAGATTGATAATCAACGGTTAGGACTGGGAGGCCCGAAAGGGCACCCCCAGTCACCACATATTTGAAATTGAAAGTGAATGAATTTGTTCCCAACGGACAGCAGAAGCATGGAGAAGAGATCCTAGGTTGGCGAATTATTGAAATATAACGTAGCCAAAATGAAGTCAACTCCCCGTTATCAATCCAACAAGTAATCAATCCGTAATCAATCAACTGTCCAACAAGACAGTGAGAATTATTATAACCATATAACTGAAACATATCTGTGGTAAAAAATTAATAATAAAGAGTTATAAATGGATTTTTGTTTTTAATTAGGCGTGGCAATGAATTAATGAGTCCACATTAGTATTGAAATAAAAAGTTAGCCCTTACATAGATCGATAAGAAAATTATAAAATATGCTATGTTCCCTTTTAAATAAAAAGTAACTAATTGATTTAATTTAAATATAATTTTATCAATAAAGATTGGAAAAATAAGTTTAAGTAATTAAAGATATTTTAAAAACAAGGAAATATGTAATGCCATGTGTGGCATCACAACAGGCATAAAGTGTCAAAAATTGAGAACACATTTCTGAATAGTAATGACTTTATTTTAGGAAATTCAATTATTCACTGCTTAAAAAAGTGTAATTAAAACTACTAAAATATGATCAAATTCTTCATGTTTCTGGAGCTCTGGGAAACACAAAAAGTTCTGCAATTTTACCGAATCACTTTGGTAAAGATTTAGGTAAAGTTTATAATAAAATATGAATATGGTTTAATAATACGTGATAAAATTGGGATTTTATCATGATACTTTTAAGTACGATATTCGGTTAAATTTATTTTTCCGTTTTGTTTATTTTGCTAAATATGAGGCAATATCACGATTTTCATCAAAAAATGACAAATCGTGATTTATTTATTATTTTTTTAGCTTCAGAAATATATTGAGTTTTTTAATTTCTCATTACTAGAAACGAAGTTACAGGTGTTTTAGTAGGAGCTGATCTGACAGCTTTCGACTGCAAGTAGCTTTTTGAAACTAAAAGCAACGAGCGAAACTAAAATCATCTCATCTTGTTCTTTTTTACTTCTAAACAATTTACTCGGAGTTTCAGTTCTTACTCTTAATTAAAATGCTACTGTCAAGCTTGAACTAATATTTCATGAAACTATCAAGTAACTAAACCTGGAAATGCAGTTGAATGTGTGTTTATTTTACGTATTTTTCGGATGAAAGACTCGTCAGAGAAAGAGAAAGTTTACTGGAAATCAGTACAACTGCTAGTGTTGTTAATGACACTGGAAAAAAAGTTATTAATGATACAGAAAATGCCAGTTCGTCTGAAATAGGTAAATTATTAACTGATATTTCATTGAATTATGGTGTTGAAACTTTTTCTGGTAACATAATTGTTTCATATTTAATTATTGCTGCTGATATTCATGGTACATTCTTGCCCATCCTATATAAAGACAGGACTGCTGTTGATTGAAGATTCTAGATATGGCCTTCAATCAAATTTATGTCTAAACTAGGAGGCTCTTCGGGAGTTTCATTAGAGCGGTTCTCTCTTCTTCGTAAATTGTTATATACCGTACGTAGATTATTAAGATTCATAATTTAACTCTAATAAAATTTAACTTAAAATATGAGTAATAAAACGGCATCTATTAAGATAACAAAACGTGGAATGGTAAAGTGCTCAACTCAAAATAAAATAGCAATGGCATAGCACTTCTCATTCCTGCCAATGAAAAGGAACTATTTCAGAACTCAAAACCAACCAACCGTTTTTTTCTCGACGTCAATCGGAGATGTGGCACACCCAAATTCGGTTAGAATTCAGTGAGAATCGAAGACAAATACTATTGTGTTTATGTAATGAGCTCACAACTTCTTAATTTTGTGAATAAATACGAGAAAAGGTTTAAAGATTTGTACAAAACGCCTACAATTAAAAATGAAAACTGTTGCCAACGTGAGAAAAGAAATATCATCGGTTTTATTGATACATAAGTATTAACGTTTTATATAATATAGATTATAAGGACTGTTCTTCGATAAAAGGATGCACTTGCACTTCTAACGCTGAGAGTTGAAATACTATCAATCTTTTTCTTGTATTTGGAATGAGAATTGAAGGAAATTGTTTACCAGCAGCGCATAGACTTTTCAGCACACTTGATATTCCATTCATGTCCAAAACTTCATATAGATTGCAAGAGGTCCCGCAGTGGACTGGTCGTTAAGACACGGTTCCCAGCAGATCACCGAAGTCAAGCATCACTGGGTGCGGTCTGTGTGCGGATGGGTGACCACTTGGATCAGTCTGCGTAGGGACCGAGGGTGTGTGATATATGTCCTCGTTAAACTGTTCTACCATAAAGGGCTCGACTTCGTGTGCAGGTCGTCAGGCTACCGAAGCGGGGTGCCATCCCCTCTGCAGAGGATCGAAATTGTGATGGCATGTCTTCGGATCATCCTAAGGGATGTTTGCCAGACCGTCGCCAATAGCCCATTGTGCAGCTCTAGTGCGACGTAAATGAACAAATCAAATCAAATCAGATTGCAAGAGGTAAAACTATCACTGGGTGCTTCCACAACAGCTCGTTGTTCAATGTTTAATGCTGCAAAGCTTATTTCTTCTTATTAAAATGAACGCGGTGTAACAATTGATGGTACATCGTAAAATGAGGGTATCTATAAATAAATGGATGCGAGTTGTATCACCATCTAAAGTGTATTAACCGTGACTATTTTTAAATATAATTAACTTATAGAATAATTAAAATTATCATGCTATTTTACAGCACACCATAAAAATACTAAGAACCACAGCTTTAATAAACCAGTATTTACTTCAAACAGTTACACATATTAACGAAAACATTACCAAATGAATGGTTTAAATACAGTATATTTTGGTTTTTAATACCTGAATTAGATTTTTTTAACAGAAATGTCTTTACCATACATTACGGTAAATTTACCGGATTTTTTTTCTTCATGTTGATATAAAACATAAAACTATGATAAAAAATAGCAACTATAGTAATCAGAGTACATGAAATATTTATTAAATTTTAAAAAGGAAAATAATATCGAATAAAAGAGTATGTGATGAAACACTAACAGTCTTCAGGGTACATAGTTGCAATCAGAGTACTCTAGACTAATGTTATTCTAGCTTTCTAACTACATACTTTATCTAGTTCACGCTCTTCATGTGACAATAGAAACAAATTGTTCAGAATTTTTGACATTGTCACTTTCAATTTTGTACATCTTGTTTTTATTAATTAATTAAAATTCTGGCTAATTTTTGATCTCGATTTGGAGCTAATGCAGCATTTGAAACATTAAATGCAGATGCTTGTATGAAAAGTAATAGAGGAGGACAAATTAAAAGCCTCACTTTAATCCCCCCCCCCAACTTGGCCATCCTAAAAGTAAAAAAATAATGAAAATTTTAGAATTGTTTTATTATAAAAGGATTTCCGAATTAAGAAAACTCCTTTAAATGTTCTAGTTTATTATTTTTTCTGGACTAGTTGGACTAGTTTTAAAGTTTGAGTAATGTAATATTTATTTTTAAGGAAAATTATTTCTATCAAAAAGCAAAACTTACTACTTATACACATTTATATGAACACATATTACGTGTATATTTGCATGAACATTTATTATATATATTTATAGAACATATATTTGTATGTAAAGCATTGATAAATAAGAACTTTCTTTTGTACAAGTTTTATAGCCAATCACAAAGTAATAATATTTTTAGTTTGCCAGATCTTTTCCTCTAGAAAAATGTTTACTATCCATATGAATTCTTTATCATATATTCAGTGATAAAGAATTCACTGTATAAAACATCTATCTTTAATTAGCTTTTTACCTTTTCACAACGTGTTTGTACTTAAAACACTTCTAGTCACCAGTTTTCAGTTGAATTAATATGAACTGCAGCAAATATAACGGCTTTCTTAATTGATTAATTTAGTGAACATTCGAGTCAAGTTAACTCGTTTATTTTCAGAGCGAGCTCTGGGGGTGGGCGGCTTTGGGAATCGGGGAGTTTTCCATTTCCGCGTGTCAATATTTAACTTTCGAGAACTCGCTGATCAAAGAGCTTATCTAATTTATGGAAATTGACTGTTAAAAATGCTGGAATAATCTAAACAGTAAGTTACGAATAAGGGTAAAAAAACATTCAAATAGTCTGAAAAGTAAAATCTTACTCATGGTTTTGAAATAAAGATTAGTTTTAAAAATGGAATTGGAATTCGTTGGACTTTCTGTTTTGGACATAGCTCAAATTGCGTATTTAACGCTGTTTTTCGAAGCTCTGTCGCCAAGGAAAATTAAAAAAGTCATAATTAAAGTTCCTTGCACTTGAAGTAATTCGATGATTTTAAACAATTCGTATAATCTTGCCATGAAGAATTATATGGGCTTTAAAAACAGACAAATAACTTAAGTATTTAAAAAGTTTTTAAACTTTTTTAAAATTCGCCAATTTGGCTACATTTTCCCACCTTAGAAGAAAATTGTCAAAATCACTGCATTATTCTCAGTTTTTGCAAATTTTTATGATCCCAGATAATGCAGTATTGGAGTAAGTTTTTAAACATTAAAAAATCGAGTAAAAATATACTTGAGGGTGCTCCTTGGCGAAATTGGCGACATATGTTTGGCGCTATTCGTGTTTGCGTGGAACACCGTGGTAACAGGAATGGTGGCCAAACATAATGATATTTGAATAAAACATTGGAAAAATTCAAGAAAACATCGGCCAAAACTTTATAAAATTGCAATGAATCCAATATAAGCAAAGTTAATACGCCCAATAAAATGCATTTTGATTTTAACAAAAAATAATAGAGTAAGCACAGATTTAGGTGCACAGAGTTCTCTAATAGCAGTTAGATAGTGTATAAATTTATCATGAATAGAATCTGTGTACCTCCATCAACACATAAATTCGGCGAAATACGAATCGAAAATAGTGTCTGTTGTACCGGACTGGTGGTGACATTTTCTTTTAAAGTCCCTTTTTATGACTGCCCACATACCTTCGATCTTATTGACCAGAAGCAAAAGTTACCTTACCAGCAGGTATCCAACGTAAACCAACGCTAAAATCTAAACCTATCAGAATTGTTGATTGGGAATCACGATTTGGTTGAAACATTGCCCAGCTTGGCACTCAACCACGATCTCAACTTGGCGAGAATCAAAGGGCATCCTCGAATATAGTCTATCCAAAAATCGAACCACAAATGCTTTTCATTTTCTCTAAACTGTTGTTTTTATCCATAGTAACGTTTTGCGCCATTATCAAAATAAGTGTAGACATCACTGGCTTTAGATAGGCTAAACTTAACTTAACAGTCATGAGTAACAGTTGAAAACTCACAGCAGTTATAAAAATAGCATATTATTTGCGAAACAATTACGACAGAGTCTTCGAAAAACAGTCTTAATGAGATAGACACAATTTGAAATTTGTGTTTTAAAAAAATCAGGATACCTTAAAATACTTATTCAATTACACAAAAAAGAAAACTCCGTAATAACTTTTTGCCTAATAATTTAGATTTTTACCCGATAGGCTTCACTCATATTGTTTTTAGTGAATAAGCTTTAAACAAAATCGGATACAAAAATGTAGTTTCTCTGAACGGAGTTCATTATAATTAATTGAGAAAAATATTGCAGGATCTAGGGCACAGCAGCATAATTTAAAATTCTAAATGTGAAAAAATTACAAAATTGTTTCTTTTATTTAAAATTAAAGAGGATTTTGGTAAGGTTATAATTTTGAGAAGCTCTTTATTTTTTATTGATTTTTACTACTACGTTTTACTTTTTATTCTGTTTTCATAACTTAACTTGAGCACAAAAAATAATAAATAAATAAAGGAGAAAAAAAAAACAATGAAAACAATGATAAAAAGACTGCTTTTATTAACGACTTCAAACATCTGCTTTTAAAGGATACTTACTATGTTTTTTGAGTATTGTGACATTTTTTGAATTTAATAACCAGAAGCAAAAGCAGAGAATAAAGAAGCTCAGAGATTAGAAAAAAAGTAAAAAAAAGAATAAGTATTAGAGTTTTGATTAAGAGACTGGCAACATCTGGAGAAAGGTCGATAGTCATATTTAATTTTCTTTTTTTTATCGATGGATAAAAGGTTATTTCCAAGCTGCTATTTGCTATCTTACTTTTTTTCCTATTATATGAGTGATTTTTAAAAGTTTTTATCGTTTTTTATTCAGAATTTCTCATTTTCATGAGATAGAAATTCAACTCGAATATTTGTTATATAACAGATATATTCTAAATAAAGTTGTGCACTCAAGCAATGATTCAAACTAAGATTTTTAATTGAAAATTACAGTAAAAATATTAAATACACTATTGAAACTAGTTTAAATTAATGATAATTTGATTTGCACAAATGAATTGTATCCGTTAATTAAAATAACATTCTATATATTCACTGAATCATTTAATTGTAAATAATCTGTGGTTTTGTTTCTGTTAATAATTTGTGGTTTTGTTTTGTAGCTCTGATTTTCTAAACAGTCAACTCGAATGAATGATTGTATATTTTAAGATTGGAATCATTGCGTAAATTCCTTTAATTGGAATTAGGTTATTCAAATTATTTGATTTCAGTACATAAGTTTAATTGAAACAGTCTATTTATATAATTTCGTTAATTATCTGAAACTTATCTGAATTAGAATCCCTGATGACAGTCAGAGCTCTGTTTTAATAATTGAAATTTTTTTGTTATTTCTATTAATGAATTCGAAGGCTTTTAATTGGAATTTCAAATAAGTTTATTTGAAAATCAAGTCCTCAAGTTTCATATTTATTAATGAGGATGGAACTGTGAACAGACAAAAGCTTTGAAACAACGATTTAGACTAACCGTCATTTGCAACAATATGGCATTGCTAAATTAACAGACACGTTTGCAAATAATTTAGTAAGAATTACCCAGGATGCAGAAAAATACTTTTTTAAAACGCGTGATCAATGGACGAAATTTGAAACTTAATTTTGGAATTCCTATTAAAAGTTTCTAAGCAAAACGAAACAAACCGTATACCTCTTTCTCCTTCCAATTTAGACATACTGATTTTTTTTATATCGTTTGCCATCATTAAGACGTCCAATTTCTCTCAGAGAAAAGAAATTAATTGCCAGCACAAACTTCACTGTACATATGAAAATTGAACTGATTCTGAAGATCGAAAAAATATTAAGCAGAATGGATCTAAGTAAATGCAATTAAGGGTGAGAAGTTATCATATGAATGCAAAGTTGGACCCATCTTTAATCTGTCATTACTTTACTTATTTTAGGTTGGTATTTAAGGACCAATATTACATTTGAAAAACATGAAATTAATTGACTCTTTAAATATAAGCTTGAATTTTTATAATTAATTTTAAGGGGCAATAACATTTCTTCTTCTTTAAAATTGTAAATTTATCTTTCTTGTTTAAATTAGGTAGAACAATTTCACAATTTGAAAAATTTAGAATAACATCGATGCACTGTGTAATATAAATAATAAGGAGAAATGGGTTTCAAACTGCAATTACGAAAGCGATCATCAGTTGGCTAGGCAGCTGTTTAAAGTTTGAACAATTAAACAAGTCCAATTACCATTAATTAAACGATTCCATAGCAAGTTGGCTGATTTTATTTATTACAAACATTGTTAACGACACTGTTAGAAATTTCTTGGAAAAAATGGTTAAATAACAATTTATTGAATGGTTATTTCACTATATTTAATCAAAACAGTCAAATAACCTTAAATAAAATGGTAATCAAACTGTTAAGTTTGAGAAAGACTGTTTATTGACTGCTTTCACCTAATACGGTTAAACAACCAGAAATTTATCGCACCAACTAGTGAAGCTACTAGTGAAGCTACTTAGTTCTTTGCACCTGTGTAGTACATGTCATAGCCCAGCCGGCTAATCTGTCAATCTCATAACCGGCAGAACTGGAGTTCGAGTCCTAGTGTTGACGCCCCAATATTTCTTTCATTCCTTTAAACACATGAAGAATTTCTAGTGTTAGGCACTCTCCAATGCCCATTACCTTACGAAAAGCCGAGCTCCTATGTCTAGTTGAATAATTATTTTTTTTACGTTTCTGAAAAATGCTAGTTGTAAATGGTTAGAAAACTGTTTAGTTTTGTATTCATGGTTTTATAACCATACTTTTTGTAAAGGGTTTCAAAACCATAAAAAAAATATTCTTTACCATAAACTTTACTGTTAATCGGATGGGCAGACAGCTGCCAGTTATTTTACCATAATTTTGGAATGAAAATTTTAGCAGTGGAGCCACAGTAGCTCAGGAGATGGAGCGCTCCCCTTCCCATGAGGTAACCAGGTTCGAATCCCAGCGTTGGCTGAGGGGTATGAGTTCTGCTCTGGATCACTGGCATAAAATATTATCAAAAGTCGACAGATCATGAGTTAGAATCCCCTTGCCATCGGGGTAATCTCGTCAGTGCTTCTTGGCTTTCCTCTCCATGTGGGTTAGTTCTATCAAAAAATTCCTCCACCAATGCTAGTTTGTCCCAATTTTTGGTCCAGAAGTTTCCTTGTCTTTTGGATTGGGAGCAAAATTGAAAGGCTATTGAACGGAACAATCATAGTCGTAAATTCAGAACTGGGTCTACATCAGTAAAATAAATTATTTTAAGAAGAATTCCTAATCTTTCAACTATAATAAAATTGGTAACTAAAAAATTTTTAAACTAATTTTTTACTTGAATGTACCATTTTGCTTGATAAATGGAAATAGTTAGTAACAAATGCAAACAATTTGATAAAAACGCAATAAGATTATGCTAAATCTTTATGTAGTACATTTGCTGTAAAATAACCTTCTCACTAACAGATTGATTGATTCAGTAAAATTGACATCATTATTAATGATCTTCATACTTTAAAAAAAATAATAATTCAAAATTGGAACTTATTTATTACCGAAAAGTACAGTTTTAGTAGCTGAATAAAGATATACATTCAAAAATATAATAAAATGCTGTTTTCCCTGTTGTTTATAAGTATTATCCAGAACACAAAAAAATATTTATCATTGCAGGAAACTTATCTTACTTCAAAACTGCTTGTGAACTACTTGTTGTTAAAATCGGAGATTTTTACTGTGCAAATTAAGGATGGCATACTTTAAAAATACAGCTTTAGGGTAAACAAGAAAATCTTTTTCTTTACTTCCCTCTTTAAACGTCTTTGTTATTATGTAAATCCGATAATTTGTCCATCCTCTCCAATTAAGTGTCTTCTTTGCTAAAAATCACATCTTTGTTCAAAATTGATGTAGACATTAATCATCTCTGACAGAACTGGCTTAATGAATAAATGGATGAAGTAATAGACCGCTATGAGAAAGTTAAGTAATCGTATTTTTTCATCGCCTTTCTTAGAACGAGGTTAATCTCTTTTCTGAAGGATAAACTGTTACTTCTGCAAATATCTTTGCATTAAAATATCAATGAATTTTTCTAGGAAAGGGAGGAAAATCAGTAACCAAAAATCAGAAAGTTACGTGCCTGCTCGGTATACATTTTCCCGATACTCCAAACACTGATGCTTGTTCTAATCTATCGTCAGTAAGTATTAAAATATCGAATAAATGTAATTATATCCACGAATAAATTAATAACAAATCGGATGTAATAAATATTTCGGACATTCACCAAAGCGACTAATTTGATTGTCATTATTCACCGGTGAAAGTCAACAACCACCGATTTCAGTCATTCACAGTAACATGCACATCATTTACATAATAACCCCATCAGGACGATTATTTCATACTTTGCTTAAATAGCATCCGGCATTTCAAAAAATAAAAATAATTGGTTTTGTTGGCGATGATCTCGTAAGGCGATAAAGAATCATGCATAGTACAGGTAAGGAAGATATTAACCTCGAAGGAAAAGTGGATGAATACCCCAAGGAACCCTTATTTCAGATTTAAAATCCCCACACCCGAACTATGCAAGTTCAAGTATTTGTATAATTTCAACAAGAGATTTATTCATCGGTGTTATTAATCCTAAATAATTCAAGTTGATAGATTTTATTAGCATTTATTCGAATTGCATACCTAATTGGGTATATTTAAAGTGTTTCGCAGTCTCAGCTCATAACATACATTTTTAAACTTCGTAAAAAACTAAAGATAAACACTTACACATTGGAGGTTACATCTTATTGCTTAAGCAATGAAAACGAAATGCTACCGGAGACTGATGAAAAGCTATTGCAGAAAACGGATGAGCAAAACATAAAAAGTGTCTGACTGCCATTTGAAACTTGAAGTGATCGGAAAATATTCCTCGAACTTTTTTTTATTTCCTCAAGCAATCAAACAGATTTAATTTTTTAAATCCTAATTTACTCATTATTGGCACAATTAAATTTTGATTTGAAAACCGAAATGTGACTAGAATTTTGATCAGACTTCTTATAGCTAAGTTCATGGTGTTATACATAGACAGCAATACTTTCAGAAAACTCAATATAGTTAATTTTATTTCCGTTATTTATTTATTTTATGAGCAGATTGCTGTAAGAGTGCCGTATTTCTATTCTGTACAAAGTTATTATGTTTTAATTTTTTCTCAATGAATTGATAAATGTTCGATTTATATCTGTTATTAAAATTATTAAACTTATTTTAGTCTATTACTAAGAATTACAAAATTAAGGATAAAACAAATTTAAATTTAATTTCAGTTTTTTAATGAATTTTTAATAATTCTCCTAATCATACATATTTACTTCATGTTATCTAAAATATTAATTTCCAGCAATATGAAATTATTTACGAGTTAGCTAACTAAACTCGTTAAAAAGTAAACGAAAAAAAAAACGTGTTTTTAATAACAAAAAATCTGACGGAACACAACACTCGTTAACTGCACTGTAAAAGATTTTAGTGAATCTAAACAATATAAGAAGTGGCAACTATTTTACGTCGAAATTGCTGCATTATTTTAATAAAACACTAAGAATAATCCTTTACATTACTTTGAAGCCAAAATAGTTGTCAGAATGGTGTTCAATATCACTCAATTTTATAATAATAATAAAATATCATGCACGTAGAAGTCAGTAAAGCTCTTTTCGCTATTCAGTTTCAAGTAAGAACGATTAGTTCAGAAGCCCAACATATTATCCGATTCTACAAGCTCAAAATTAGGTAAATATGAATGTTTTGGATGTGGAGAAGAATACAATACAATACCAGTATTACAATTTGCAGTGGCTCAATGTAGTATAAGCAAATTTTGAAAAGATTTTCTAAAATGTAGGCAAAATGTTTCGAAAGTAATGGTTCACTATAATGTGAAAAAACTTTAAAAATCTTTTTCAAAAAGTAAGTAAAATGTTTCGAAAGTAATAGATTAATTTTGTATATTAGATTTAGATTCTTTTTAGATTTTGTCAGGAAAAAGATCGTTTTTCAACACGTATCGCAAAATACTTCATTGTTAACTGTTAAAATTGTGTTGCTTTCAATATTTTAACTTCTATTTTCCTTGACTGTGCTGGATCGTCTACTAACCTAGACATTAAGGAGAATTGGCTACTTAAAAGTGTATTTTATACGAGATATTTCTTTCAAAGTGCAGTTTATATTGTTCAAGTGTACTGACATTGTGTCCCCAATGTTTAATTCAAAATATTTTGAGTGCGATAATTTAAGATCTGCAGAAACACTTTTGTAACTATTTTTAGTTCTTCAATTTCGATTCCAAGAATCTCTGAATATCTATCCAAGACTTACTCTAACATTGCGTACTGACTTTCTCGGAATATTTTTGGAGTAATTAACTTTAAATGATAAAACAAAATAATAAATTTCTAAACTAGATTAATTTCTTCGGGAAGCTAAACATTGTTTAATTTATGAAGAACCTAAAATGGGGTCATTTTTGAAAGATATAGGGTGAATTTTTAGTTGTTATAATGTTGGCCAATAAATTTTATAAACCATGAAAGAACGCCAATGGCAAAAGGATATTTATTGGAGATATATATTTTAGTTAGTAGAGCAAGGGATTGAATTTAAACGAAATTAGGGCATATAGATCCCGAGAAATCAGAAAAAAAGGTATCTATCCCAAACATGGATTTAAACATAAATTGTATGGCATTTTTAAGGATGTTAGTTAAAGCAGCTTCAAGACTTAATCATAGTTCGTTAAAATTTGTAATTGGTTAGAGTTTGTGGTTTAGTCGTTCAGCATCCATTAAATACACGTTTTTAATTATTCAAAGATCAGAAGAACGTGCTGGCATAGTAATTGTTGGACGGACATGGTGTGTATCAGAAAAGATCAGATGATATTTGATACAGCGTCGAGAGTAGCAAAAGCCATGGTTGCTACGCCATGTGTACATAGTGCTGCAAATGTTGACAAACTGCTTGAACAGAAGTTTCTTCCCCTGCACTTCCACACTGTATGTTATGTGGTTATACGACCACTTGGAGCCATGCGGATAGATGCGTCCGTCTGCTTGGAAGTTAGTAATGTGAGAGAGGGCAATGAAATTGAGCAAGACGTGTCGTATAGCCATCCTGGATTCATAGATTTCATAGTGTATAGATAGTTAAGGCATCTCGGCCAACGTTAAAAGAATAATACAATACGATAAACTGCTTCGCTGGCAGGTAATCTTTCCTTCATTTATCAATCTTTAATACCGGTAGATAAAATCTTTCCTTTATAAAGTTAGAGACCTGCTGGTAGTCATTTAATCTTCCTTCATGAAGCTTTACAAAAACTTTTTAAGCCTATAATAAAGTTTAAATGTTAGTTAGCTTAAGAGACACGCATTATATGTGCAGCCATTGTAACCTGCTCTATATAAATGTGCTCAAAATCTAATCGTTTGAGCTTCACATTATATTTAATTCGTCATGGTAACTTTACGAGTGTCAGGCGGCATATTCAGGGTGTATCGATTTTAGTAGCAAGTCGTGTATATGACTAAAAGGGATTAACAACACGTTTTTCGGCTCCAATTGAGCAAAAATTAAAAATATTTCTCCTAAAATTTAATATTAAAATGTATACTACATTAAATTCAGTATATTTCTGCATATATTACTCTAAATATTAATTATTCAATACCTCTTTTTTTATAATTAATTCTTAAAGTCGCTCTCAAAACTTTTTTTTCAGAAAATAATATAAATGACTTCTCAAAGTAAAGAATTGATGCATTTTTAAAATGATTAAATTTTAAAAACAATATATAATGAAATGCTATTGAAACAAACACCATAAATTTTAATCCTAAATCGTTAGAGCTTGTTTTCACAAATTATTGCTTTTCAAAAAACAAATAACGGCTAAAAATATGCTCCTTAATGTTTTTATTTTAAGCGATACATCGCTTAATACATTCAATTTTAAAAATGAATAATTATATACAATTTATTATTTTATTTTAAGAAGCGTAAATAAATTTAACCCAAGGTGAAAAATGGCAGAATTTAAAACCAAATGACTCCCTTGAGGAAGATGAGACTAAAACATTAGTGCCCTGTTTAACGTTAAACGCAACGCTGAAAGTAAATTACGCTTTTTTTCTTAAACGAAAAGTAGTTTTTGTTGCCATATTTATTTCCCTGACAATTGCCATAGGTATAAAATTTTCATGCATTATGTTACTTTTTTAAACTAAATATGTGTATCTCAGAACAAATAATAATTATTAAGTTAAAAACATATATTCATTTATATCAAAAGTTTACTTTTTAAATTATTATTAATTTTCATCTAAATATATTGGTTATTTCAAAACAATTAAATTGAAATTATTAAATAAAATTTTAAACCTAATTTCTTTAATTAGCTTGATTGTTTTAAAATTTACGTTCTGTAAAATGCCTGATCATTTCCTCCCTTACCCTAAACGTCTTAAAGCGTTATAAGCTCCATTCTAAAACAAATTGTCAGTTAAACAAATCAAATTTTAATGTTTTAACGCTTTTGAAAGTTTACACGAAAAATATTATTTCTATATACACTCAGTATTTCCTTGTGATTGCTTTTAATATATTGTTTTAGCATATTTATAAACATGAAATGAAAAATTATACACATTTCAGAACGCAATTTAATATTTAAGCAAGAAAAAACAAAAACACTGTTCTTTTTAAACCTGCCAAATCACTACTACGGAAGGCGGGACTGAATGCATCAAAACCTGTTATTTGATTGCAGGAAATAAAAAGAAGAGGTGAAAGACGATTATCAAAACTACCTCCTAGATGTTTAGGGAATTAAAATGCCTGTTCAGATTATGTTTTTACTTCGATAATCACTTTACAAAGACTTACAATTAGAGAAAGAAAATCTTAAAATGTGCAATTCTTTAAGTGGTATAATTGTCAAGATTGTTGTGCAATGTTATTGAATGCTAGATCTCAGAGGATTGAGTAGAATTAATTATTCTTTTTCTCATTAAAAAGTACTTCTGACTACTTATTAAGGAATTTTTCTATAACATCTGAAATTGTGTTCTAACAAAAATGCGTCACAAATCAATTTTTAAGTGGTGTAATTGTCCTGATTGTTGTGCAATTTATTGAATTCTAGATCTTAGAGGATTGAATAGAATTAAATATTCTTTTTCTCATTAAAAAGTACGTCTGACTACTTATTAAAGAATTTTTCTATAACATCTGAAATTGTGTTCTAACAAAAATGCGTCACAAATCAATTTTTAAGTTGTGTAATTGTCCTGGTTGTTGTGCAATTTATTGAATCCTAGATCTTAAAGGATTGAATAGAATTAATTATTCTTTTTCTTATTAAAAAGTACGTCTGACTACTTATTAAAGAATTTTTCTATAACATCTGAAATTGTGTTTTAACAAAACTGTATTATTTTGCATTTTCTCTAATATGTCAGCAGTGCTGATTCTATGCCTACTGCATAAATTATTCTCTAAACTGCTTAGGTAAGGACTGTTTAACAATTACATATGAGAGTTTCGGTTAAGATCCGACCATTACCGTAAATTAAGTTGATTTAACTGTTCCCATTTACTTAAAACCCTTTTAATGGCTGTATTATCCAAACACTTTGAAATGTATGGAAGCTTGTATCCTCCCTCAATGTTGGAAGGTTTCTAACTTAGTAATTAATCCTCGAATTGTGTGTTAACTACTAAACTAGAATATTTTGTTCAAAACTTTGTTGTTAGTTCCTTAATATTATCAAAGCTACTTTGAACTTTTTGTCCAAATATAGCTTATTTCAACATTTACTTCTTAATAAAGTATCATTAAAAGTAGCATTACAATTAATTTAAGTATTTTATCCAAAAATCTCATTCTTCAACTTCTTACTTTATAACAGGAACGTATTGAACTAATTTTATGTATTTTATCCAAAAATCACATTCTTCAACTTTTTACTTTATAAAAAAAACGTATTGAGCTAATTTTTTGAATTTTGTCCAAAACTCGCATTCTTCAACTTCTTACTTTATAACAGGAACGTATTGAACTAATTTTACGTATTTTATCCAAAACTCACATTCTTCAACTTCTTACTTTATAACACGAACGTATTGAACTAATTTAATGTATTTAATTCAAAAATCCTATTCTTCAACGTTTTACTTTATAACAGGAACGTATTGAAATAATTTTGTGTGTTTTGTTCGAAAATCGAATTTTTGAGCAATTTACTTCATTATAAAGATCTGAACTAAATTAAAAGTAAATTCACGCTTTCTGTCTGAAAATTATAAGTTTTGACATTCACTTCATAATAAAGTTTAGATACGCATTAAGAGTAATTTTATGTTGTTGTTCCTTTTTCAGAAGCGTAAGCTTGTAGTTCCTCAAGCTTTTAAATGTCAACAGAAGGATAATTTTCTCTAAAACTACTGTACTGAATCTTAAATGAATCTACGTGAATTATATTATCTTCATATCATTTAATTAGTTTAGAAGGAATTTGTTACTAAATTTAAGTAAAAAACTTTTGTTGAACTAATAATTTTAACTAAAAACTAGAATACAAAATTTTGAAGAGTTTTAGTGCTTTTTCAAAAAATACTTTCAGGAAGTTTTTGATCACGTCTTTCAAAAAAGTGATTTTTATGATAATAATGAAATTAATCAAAGGTTAATTTTTAAAGTTCCTTAAAAATGACACCTACTGGTCTGGAAATTCTCCTACGTAAAGTGATACCTTAGTGGGTTTATCTAAAGTGTTTCGTCCAAAAGTCAAAACTTTCAATATTTATTTCACAAAAAAACTTATTAAACTCTAACATTTGTAAATAACAAAAAAAATCTAATTTTTACGTTAATCACATTTGAATTATTGTCTTGCTTTTTCAAAAGCCTTCTGTGTCTTATTTTTATATTACTACCTGCTTCTTTTGGTAGTTTTTTCCTCAAAACAGTAACTTTTAACATGAAGCAGCACAATTTCTTACTTTACCAATATATTCCATTATTATATTTCGTAGTATACATTTACTTATTCAAATTTTGTTGTATTATTAAAACAGAAAGTTTAAAAACAAGAGTTTTTAAAAAAAATTTATTTGCCAAAAAGTTCTTTAAAAAATATTTCAGTTTAGAAATTTTTCTGATTTTTATAGAAATTCTTTACGGTTCTAAATGAATATTTATTAAAAAAAAATTCCAATCATTTTGTTAAGAAAAAATCTCTCCTCAAATCGGTATATTGAAAAAGTACACTTATTTCCAGAAGAAGAAAAAAAGCTTGTACTCAATTTCTATTTTTTTTTAAAAAAACATTTTTCAAAACGGCAAGTTTTAACAATGATAATAAAAAGATTCCGCTCTCATTAAAGGATAAATAATAAAGGATAAATAAGGCTCTCATTAAAGGGTAAATAAAACAAAACGTAGTGATAATATAAATGTTTTTCAATTTTTCTTATAGTTATGAGTAGGGATAGTTTTTTGTTAAGTTTGAAAACTTTTTATGTACAAATATGATTTTTTATGTATATATAAATAATCTTTTGAATTGCTTTGGAAAAAATCTCATAGGAATACCTTTTAAAAAATTTTTAAAGATTCCTTCTTGATAAGATTTATAGTTACTCTAAAATATTAATTTTATTGCTTCTTGTTGTGTTTTTAGATTTTTTTGCAAAGATTACATTTTAAGCGGCATTGCGTATTTATCTATAGCATCGTAAACTATATTTTTATTTTGTAAGTAAAATAAAAACATTTTTAAGTACCACATAAAGTATTTCTTATTAAAGAGTTTAAAGAAATTCTATTTTTCTTTTATGCTCTAGAAAATATTTTTAGGAAAACAACTATTTTGGGAATAACCTACAAAGGGAATTCAGGAAATGATATCAAGGTAAATGACTTTTATAAGATTTACGAAAATTTGGCATTACTCAAGAGACAATAAAGTTGGAAAAGATTGAAAGCTCCAATTGTTTTTTGTTAAAGATATTAAGTTAACGAACATAAACTCTTTCAGTCAGTTTATTCCGCGAAACAAATTGTTTGCGTTGTAAGAGAAATAAATGCAATCAAATTTCCAACCACTTTTCAAGTTGCACTTTTTTTAGTTGTATTTGTTTTGTTTCGCCAATTTATTTTTCAAAACACTTCAAATTTTTTTTTCAATATGAGTAAAATTTCTTGCAACAAATTAAAAAATTTTTTTTTTAAATGCACTGAAAAATTATTGAGATTAAGAAGTTATAATAATATTATATCTTCATATATCTTTATTAATGTTTGCATAATTTTATAGTATTCTAGATTTGGTTTCAAATTGAATTTATATATATATATATATATCTAAATGCTTAGTGTTAATTTCTTAGAGCTTNAGATTTATATCTTTCCTAGCGAAAATTAATCAGATTTGATTCCTTATATATCTTTCACAATATAGTGCTGACGAGTTACATTGTAGGTTTTATAACAAGATGAGCCCATAAGTTACTGCGTACAGTACATTCTGAAAGCACTTTGAAGCATGAACCATAACACGCATAAAATTCAGATCATACTTAATGTACAGTTAACTTGAACCATATTATTGTAGTTCTTTACCTTTATTTCACGATAATATGGTCTAAATGGAACGGAAACATTGTTCACTATCACAACTTCAAGTTACAGCAAATTTGCACTGCTTTGTGGGTCCAGGTACCGATATTATACTTCAACGTTGACCGTATTTTTCTGAGAGCATAAGATGTATATTCTCTGATAACTAAATTTATAAAAAAAAAATAACAATAATTAATCACATTTAGTTTTTATTGAAAAAATTTTACCATTGGGAAAATAAAGCAACTTTAAAATCTCCTAAGTAGATTTTCTTCAAAAAGAAATATTTAGCAAAAATTTCTCACTGTTTTATAGCGTTTATGTTAGATCAGAAAAAAAGACACTTTGTATTTGAAATTATTTTAACTAATGTGCAATTAGTTTAACCAATAAAATATAATCAAGTGCTAGTTATAAGCTGTAAGTGATTCAAGTGATGGGATTTACTTTTATGTCAGAGTATGAGTACCACATTTTCTGCATCATTTTCTTGCCTCAAGCATCCAATTTTCTGCATCCAAGCTTGCTTCAATAATGTTTAAGTACTTTGTTTTTCCCTGAACCTGTATAATATGAGTACCAACCAAAAGTATCAAATTCTGACATAAAACGGTAAAATGTGTAACAACCAGAAAAAACGGCAAAAATGAAAAAAAAAAAAACTTGTATCAAAGTAGGTAATAAATGGAGGTAGCATACCAGGATAAAGACAAAAAAATAGGTTGAATCAATGCAGTTTTTCAGCCTATATCTTCGTTGATGAAATATATCCTTTTCAATGTAAACTATTAAGCCCTATGGAAAATATTATATAGTTTCAAATTATTATATTACATGTGTAAATTAATAAGCATAATTAGAACAAAAATATGGAGTAGTTAACTTTTTCAGATTAACTGTTCGTTTATAAATTTCCATTTCTTCCAAACCCAAATCTCAGTTTCATTAAAAGTTTCTTTTCCAACTTGAGAAGATTAATGCCATCCGTTCTGTGACTATACACATATGTATTAGTGTTTTATGTAACATAGCTTTTTAAATTGAAACAATAAAATTTAACTATTTATCTTTTTAATTCATTGTTTTTAAAATTTTTGCAACTTGGTTTTTTCTAGAGAAAAATATTTGATCAATGGTGTGGAGCAATGGGGGAATTTTGGGCAGTAAGTAATTTTTTTGATATATATATATATACACCGAAGAGTCATTACATTATGACCACCCTCCATCTATAACAATGGGCTCGCCCTGGAACAATGTTTTCATGGGGCACATTAGGAAGTTAAGTTGCGAATGTCAACAAGATGGACATTCGCAAGTTGCCGTACTAAATTAACTTTGAAACTTAACTTAGTTTTATGTGTTTTTTTTTCATTTAAATATGATTCTAAAACAAATTACCTTTGAGGGGAAAACAGTTTTACTCTTTACTTCATAATGAAGCGATGTAGCCGTGGTGGACATTGTGCTCGTCTTCCAATGAAGTAACCCAGGTTTGAATCCCAGCGATGACTAGTTGATAAGAATTTTACTCCCGGCTCGTGCTATAGCAGTGTTGAAATAAATTTTCATTTTCTAATGCAATCACAGATTTAATTCGTAATTATTAGAGATAATTTTAAGATTTACTTTGAATTACTTAGAATTTTAAGATATCGTAATTTTAAGATTTACTTTGTAAGTTCGGCAGAATTCATTGTTTTAGTATGATCAAAAAAAATCTGAGCACGGATTTACTTCATATTTATTATGACAAAAACTTGTTCTCGTAATGTAAGATAACCATTGCGATTGCGGATTTATTTTGTAACTTTAACGGAAAAAAAGGTAAAAAAGTGGTAAAAAAGGGTCTTAATTAGGGATTTGCATCTTATTTTTAAGGTTTTGAACAACCAATACAACTGCCAGTGTTTAAAACTATAAATTTTACAGATTATTTTTTTGATTAATAATGAAAGGGGTGAGAGCTTTAACTAAATGGTTAATCCGATTTCTTAGTGAGTAACAAGAAACCAAGATCACGAATATGAGGCAAGTCAAAATATTCCGTAAACCCGAACGAACGAACAAACATAGCAGCTTCACACAAACTCTTTTACCTATATCATTCGATTAGTATTCGAACTAATATCATTAAGACTCATGCTAAGTATCCTCCTCATAGTAATTACAATGTTGCACTACTTGCGCGCCCGCCGAACTGCACGCGATGTTGAATACTTTATGATAGAATAGTTTAACGAGTATCGATACTACTCACCCTTACTCCCTTCCTACGCTGACCAAGGTGGTCATCCACCCCCTTACTGACCGCTATCAGTGGTGCTTAACTTCGGTGATTTACTCAGAACTAAGTTTTATCAATTCATTGTAGGATATTATTACATATGAGTTAAAATAGCTCAGTGGTTAAAGGTACTGAGTCGTCATTCTGAAAGATTATATGCACTTCTTTGAATTATTTTTTTTTGATTCCATACAGAACTTTTTTTAATAAATTGATATTGTATTATTTATATCTATAATTATGCGTACCAGTACTGAAAAAAAACATTGCAATAGTAAACTTAAGGGTAGCAAGAAAAAAAACCTATGTCATATTTTGTGACTTTCCCGTAATATTTAGTATTTTGTATAACAGTATGTTAAAACCAAAAATAACTACAATAAATTGATATTGTATTATTTATATCTGTAATTATGTATACCATTATTGAAAAACATTGCAGTAGTATACTTTACGAACATCTAGAAAAGAAACCTATGTTATTTTTTGTGACTTCTCCGTAATATTTAGTATTTTGTATAACAGTATGTTAAAGCCAAAAATAACTGCAATAAATTAATATTGTATTATTTATATCTGTAATTATGTATACCATTATTGAAAAACATTGAAAATAGTATACTTTACGAACATCTAGAAAAGTTAAGAACATCTATGTTATTTTTTGTGACTTCTCCGTAATATTTAGTATTTTGTATAACAGTATGTTAAAGCCAAAAATAACTGCAATAAATTCATATTGTATTATTTATATCTGTAATTATGTATGCCAGTATTGAAAAACATTGCAATAGTATACTTTACGAACATCAAGAAAAGAAACCTATGTCATTCTTTATGACTTTCCCGAAATATTTAATATTTTGTACAACGGTATGTTAAAGCCAAAAATAACTGCAATAAATTAATATTGTATTATTTATATCTGTAATTATGTATGCCAGTATTGAAAAACATTGCAATAGTATACTTTACGAACATCAAGAAAAGAAACCTATGTCATTTTTTATGACTTTCCCGAAATATTTAATATTTTGTATAACAGTATGTTAAAACCAAAAATAATTGCATGATATGTATACCAAGTAGCATTACCTTTTTATAATATTAAAAGATAATAAATGAAGCAGTGAAAATAAATATCTCAACAAAGTAAATATTGCAACTGTTTATTTTACGAACATCGAAATAAAAATTGGATCATCATTATGTAAAGTATATGAATAGCAGCGATACTTTCATAAATTTTTTTGCATTACTTGCTCCAAAATTACAACCAAAAAACAAATCTCGTCTATCATTTACGAACCGGAACTGAGATGGGGAATATTTTACATGCGAAAAGGAAATACTAGTCTCTTATCCCAGCACCTACAAATTGCACAAGGCAGAAGCATTAATTTTTCCCTTGCGTGAACAGAATATGCAACCGCATTAAGAGAAAAAAAACACGCATAATCAGTCACTTTTACGCGTCCTCAGCAAAAATGATCACGGAATATGTTCATTAAGGATTTTGGTTACACTGTAATTTAGTGTCGCATATCAAATTGTCCTGCTTCGCTTTTAATGGTCCCAAAGTGCCGAAATTGGAGTAAAAATACACAAATAAAAATTACCCAAATAAATAGAAGTTTCAAATAGGTATTATTAAAATGTTGATGCCTAGTGTTTAGATCTACAGTCTATCCCGCTATAATGAACTCGGAATAAAGTGAACATTAGTTATAGTGAACGTTTTTAGTGGTCCCATTTGAATTATCATTTAACTAATGTTATTTCATACGCTTAAAGTGAACAGCCAAGAAATCAGCGATTCATTTACAGTGGACTCTAAATTCCCAAATTAATATAATAGTCCTTTAGTTTTCTGTTTTAAAACAAATCTTTTTGTTTCAATTTATAAATATTAGGACATCTGTTTGGTTAAAATTGTCAATTAGTTTTTTAAATACTGAAAGCTAAATTTAACATATAAACGATTAGGGCATTTTCTCCTTATAAAAATAACGGTGTTTAATGTCAAAAATTTCTCATTCTTTTATAAATTATTAGGACATTTTTTCCATATAAAAATAACTGTGTTTATAGTCAAAAAAATTTTTTCTACAGTCTATCCCGCTATAATGAACTCTGAATAAAGTGAATATTAGTTATAGTGAACGTTTTTAGTGGTCCCATTTGAATTATCATTTAACTAATGTTATTTCATACGCTTAAAGTGAACAGCCAAAATATCAGCGACTCATTTACAGTGGACTCGAAATTCCTAAATTAATATAATAGTCCTTTTATTATCTATTTAAAAGCATTACTTTTTGATTTAATTTATACATATTAGGACCTCTTTTTGGTTACTATAGTCAATTAGTTTTTCAAACACTGAGAGCTAAATTTAACATGGCATTAGGGCATTTTCTCCTTATAAAAATAGTATTGTTTAATGTCAAAAAATTTCACATTCTGTTATAAATTATTAGGACATTTTTCCACATAAAAATAACTGTGTTTATTGTCAAAAAAATTTCGTTCAAATTAAAAAAATTAATTAATTAATTAACACTACTTGCAATAAGCTATGTATCTATTTCATGCTTTAAGGTTTTTCTTTTTTTTCCATCAAAACTTTAAATTTTTCCCTAGTAATACAAAAAATGCGATTTGTATAGTTTTTTTTTCTTGTTGTTCAAATAACATAAAAAATTGTTCGTCGGCAAACGTAAAAAAATATGTATACATATAAGGATCTTTTCTATGAAACATCTTTTTCAAGCTACGAACAATAAAAATTCGTTAACAAAACAATTTATAATACTTTCTCTTCTAAATATTTTTTCGACGTAAGCATTGTAAGCTAGTATTAAAAAAAACTATTTTTATTATAATTTTTAATGTGCATTGCAACATATAAGCCGTACCTGGAATGATTTATCAATTTTTTCTGCAACATAAAAAAAATTGAACGGCTTTCATTCATTTTAATAAACGCAATTTTTCTAGCTCAACATTAAAAAAAATATACATGCTGCCCGTAATGACCTCTTTTAACATATATTTCGAAAATAACTATAAAAATAAATTTACAAAAAAACTAATCACATACACTATGTTCACTAGGGAATCATAATTTAAAATTTTCAGGTGATATTTATAATGAAAATAGAGAAAAATAAAAAGTGGAAATAAAATCATCTAAAACCTGTAAACATCAAACTGAATTAAAGCTTCAAAACATAAACAAACGTATTTTAGTCCTACTAATCAAAAACTAGGTCTTTGATTAGTTTTATGATATAATTGATATTTTTATTAGTTTTTAAAATTTGATTTTTTTTTCTTATATAAAACTTAAATTCTTTCAAATTGATTTCTTGCACGTTTTTGCAATAAAAAATTTATAAAAGCTAAACTTTGAGATTACTAGAAATATTAGACAGAAGAAATATTTTAAGTCAGTTTTCTTATGAACAGTGTGGAAAATGAAGAACGGTCCACCCATAATAACTTTTAGTCTAATGATCTGATCTTCTCGTTCAAGGACTCAAACTTAATGAATCGTTGTGAATTTAAATATGCCAATTAATAAATGCAGACTATATTTCAAGTTCAATCAAACACAAAAATGTACTTTCTCTGATTAAACATATCTTTTCTATTGGATTTGAATTTATGAGCCCCAAAATATTGGGGATAGCCGCAATCCGGGAAGTATGATCCCTAATCCGCCATATCTCGCTTCTCGGGATATGGAGAAGAAAATTGAGAAATTTTTGAGAGAATTGAAAAAATTTTTGCTCACAGTTATAAAGTTTGTTTATCCAAAGATAATGCCATATAAAAAAAAATTAGTAAATATTTATTCTTTTTTTATTATATTCCTTAATAACAGTCAAAAAAGTTTTGAATTGTAAGGTAGGCAATTTCTTTGCATCATTTTAAAGTAGGCAATTTTACACTGCAAAATACTAAATTTGAGCAAAATCAGTTAAATAGTTCCTGAGAATCGAATTTTAAATATCTTACTTTTTTGAAATTCAATTTCTCAAAAACTTTTCAGCCGATTTTATTAAAATTTTGTACTTTGCCATGTATAGTTATATTCCTTAAAATGATGCAAAAACTTGTATGCCTTACAATTCAAAAGTTTTTTCAACTATTCTTAAATAAAATAATAAAAAATGTTAAATATTTAAAAAAATTTATTTTTCGTATGCAATTATCTTTCTATAAACATAATTATGCTCAAACATTTTTCAATTTGCTTAAAAAGTTCTCGAGATGTAGTGAAATACGCAAAAAGTAAAATTAACATTTGGGGATCTAAGCTTCGGAGAGCTCTTCTGACCAGGCTATTGGGACCATAATTCACAGATTGCAGCTACCCAAATTGCGTATTTTGGGGGTCAAAAATCTGAATCCGTTGAAAAAAAGATATGTTTGTTCAGAGAAAGTACATTTTTGTGCATGTTTTCGTAACCTATAATATCGTCTGCACTTGTTATTTACCATCTTTGAAGTCACCCCCTCGAGCCATTAATATTGAGCCATAGAATGTACAGATCCGATCATTAGATCAAAAGTTAATCAAGGTAATGCGTTTTTTTTTCAGCACTGTACATAAGTTAATGTTTGACGGTACAACTGTACCTCTTGTCCTCATTTTTTTATTCATTTACTTTTAAGCTTTTTCATCATTTTGTAAACCTAATTTCTGTCGTCTATAGTGTTTCTCCCAAAAACAACTGCAAACTTCGAGGGTGTCTGAATTTAGAGATTAAATACGTTTCAAGAAAGCTTTTGACGTATATGAGAGATTGTAACACAGTATAACTATGATGCTTATACAATTACTGGTATTGTAATCATTCATAAACTTATTAAAACAATACAGACAAAATAACCGCACGCGCAGAATCATGCGTCGCGTTCATCAAAATAAAAATGTATGCAAAAGTGCTTAGCGAGTTGGTAAAAAGGTTTATAAGAAAATGTGTACCCTCTTTGTATTTTCAATGAAATGTGGGCCTCAAGCTTTGGTTTTATTCAAGGAAAAGGGAAGTTTAAGTGCTCCTTGGTGTGTGATTCCATTGTTCAGTTAAACTACTTTCAGGACCCTGTTTACCTAGATGGTTATAGGAGGGAAGATATTACCGTTTCTAGAGAGTCTGGAGTCCTATCAGGACAATCCATATCGAGAAGATCTTCATTTTTCTTTATATCTGAAACAAAATGCGACCCCATGATGTTTCTCGTTAAGTAAAATTATCCGAATTTGACCTTAAAAGGACCTCACACTTACTTCGAAGTCTTTTTTAAAGATATTGAGAAGAGTATAGACATCCAATATATACCTAGACAAACAATTACCTACATAAACAAACCTCCCCAATCCAAATGGACAATGGCCCATCTGGGACATTGTTGAGAAAGCAATTATCCTTGATTGATATAGCTTATATTTTCATGTAGAAAGCCGGAGACCATTTAACTGTAACTTTTACGAGTGTGAGTATTTCATTGAAAATAGGTTAAGATGGGACTAAATCTACTACTGATTGATATTTTTAGTAGATTTTGCAACAACAATTTCAACTTTGATTTGTGTTGCTTACCACCATGCATGTCCATGATAACTGTAAAATTGTTATTTTGCTTGTGTTATATTAGTTTATCTTCAAACCAAAATTTATTTCGATTTTATTCTTTTAAATTTAACTGAAATTTTTTTTGAACTCTGAATATAAGTGTAATTTAAGATTGAAGATCCAGGCTATCTTACACTGAAAAAAAAAGCTCGGTCGAAACTACCAGAATATGATGAACTTTACCGTATTTCTGGCTCCGAGAGATAAAAATCCCAATTCTCCAGAAAACTCGGTAACTTTTACCGAAGTGCTTCGGTAATCATTTTGGTAAAATAAACAATAAAATATGGTTTTTACAGTGTGTGATAAAATTTTGTAAATGTCCTAAAATTTGGTAATTTTATCATAATACTTTGGATCATAGCATAGAAACCATTTATTCGGTTAAATTTACATTTCAATTTTGTAACTTTTTCTAAATGTGTGGTATTAAGAACTTTAATTTTAAAAACAAGAATTTCCGGAAAACCGTTACCATATAAACGGAAAAATTACTTACTGAGTGGTTTAAATACCGTATATTTTTGTTTTATTAACCAGATTTATGAGTTTTCTTACGAGAAATGTCATTAGCTTACAACACGATAATTTTTCCAGAATTTCTTTCTTCACGTTCACATCCATGTTCTTCATATCCACATCCATGTTCTTCATGTCCACATCCATGTTCTTCATGTCCATATCCATGTTCTTCCTGTCCACATCCATGTTCTTCATGTTCATATCCATGTTCTTTATGTCCACATCCATGTTCTTCATGTCCATATCCATGTTCTTCCTGTCCACATCCATACTCTTCATGTCCATATCCATGTTCTTCACTTCCACATCTAAAAAGCATGCCAATTTATGTGATAGGTTTGCGTGTTTCTTTTTTAATTTTGCTATAGATACCATATTTCTTTAATGTAAATCGTATAGTAAACTTATTGTTTGCCTCTGGTATTGAAAGAAAATAATCAAGTGAACATAAAAATATTTGTAATAATACATATTTATATGTAAATATTTGTAATACAAGATACGTAATCAAATAAACATATCTTATAAAGAGCAATGTAACGAAGACGTAATGTAATAAAGACGTATACAGTAATGGGCTAAAATTTTACGTAATAATACCTCAGTGATTTAAATAGTCACTATATAAGCAATAAATCAATTTTCACTTCAGCATCCCATTCCCTTTTGACCTATAGCGTCAAAATCACTGAGTCATTTGACATCACTTCTCGTCAATGAATACCACACCGTCGTAAATCAAACTGTTCAAAACTTGCAAGATTCAATCTCAATTTTTTTTATTCTCTATTTTATTCCTCACACATTTTCTTGACTTTTAGCGAGTATTCTTTTCCATGGAAGCTGAAGGGTTATTTATCTTTCCGTGTTGTCTGGTTCTACTAACTCAAGGCGATTCCATACATTCCTCAACCTAACGTTGAAGGTATATCATTTGTCAACGGATCCTCATAAATCTTCGATCCCTTTTCTGAATTTTTTATTTTCTTTTTGTCTGTAAGTGGACACCTTTTATCATATTTTTAGTTTTATGAAGGATCATAAAAGTTTTGATGGCCAAATATCTCACAGTTTTATGATTATTTGAGCTATTTTAGAAAACTATAACTATTTTTAGATAAAAAAAATTTTTATTCTTAAAATTATGCTGAAACTAACAGGTCATTATTGTATTGATTTTGATTTTTGGCCTTATTACAAACATACAGTATTTGAGTAATGAAATTTATAGATAAAGCAACTATCCCTAGATTATAAAAGTGCAAAGCAGTTTAAAAAAGAAAGTGTATTAAGAACATGCGGGAAGAGTGACTTATGTTCGTAAAAGTGGTGGAAAACATTTTTGTGAGCGGAAAAAAAAGTTTTCCCCAGTAAGGCTTACCTTTACAATGTAATAACTCAGAGCCCTGATGGCTAAGGGGATAGAGCGTTCGCTTTCCAATACGGCGAACCTGGTTCGAATCCCAGTCGATACGAATTTCTTCAAAAAGTCCTCCGCGATGGCAAACTTCTCCTAATACTCGATCCAGGAGTTCCCTTGTCTTCTGGATTGTGTTCAAAATTACAAAGCTACGGAGTTGAACATTAGTAGTCGTAAACCCATAAAATTGCGTTGGCTGTTCAACGACGGTTATGAAATGAAATAAAATGGGGCTGGGATAGCCTGGTTGGTAGGGCACTGGGCCCATTTTCAAGAGGTCATGGGTTCGATCCCCACCAGCTGAAGACTCCCGTATAGTAATTGATTACGGATACACGTTGAATCTGTCGAGGCTCAAAGTCCTCCATGTTCCCATAACAAACATTCTGGATCTACTGATCCAGGAGTTTCCTTGTCTTCTGGATTGGTTCAAAATTAAAAGGCTACAAAGTTGAGCATTAGTAGTCGTAAGCCCAAAATTGGGTCGGCAGTTCAACGACGGTTTTAAAATAAAGTGTTATAACTCTGGAACGTAATGGCTCAGGGGATAAAGCGTTCGCCTTCCAATGATGTTAACCGAGTTCGAATCCCAACGATGGGTGGTTGATACGAGAATTTTGAGGATTCCTCATCCGGCTTGCACCGATCACAGAGCTGACGTAAAATATCCTCAGTGGTAGACTGATCCTGGATCCCCTTGACATCAGGCTAACCGTGGAATGTTTTTGTGGTTTTCTTCTCCATGTAAAGCAAATGCGGGTTAGTTCCTTCTAAAAGTCCTCCACGAAGGCAAATTTCTCCCAATGCTTGATCCAGGAGTTCCCTTGTCTTCATGATTGGGTTCAAAATTACAGGGCTACGGAGTTTAACATTAACACTCGTAAATTCAAAAAATTGGATTAGCTTTTTGAACGACGGTTACAAAATGCAAAATAAAATGTAATAACTCTCGTAGAGAAACGATTTTTCATGTTGTTAATTTGTCAAAAATTAGTAATCCTCAATATGCATCAGATGAAGCTCCTTTCCTCATTTTTGTGAAAAATAGAGATAAACTGTTCTTTTTGTGTTCACATTTTTTCTAATTCAAAAAAAAATAAAAAAAATGTTATAGGACAATTTACAAAACAAATTTCATTGTATACATTGTAATTATATAAATATTTAGAATGCTTTTATCAGGTGCAATAAATCCAATTTTGTGTAAAGTGGAATAAGGACAGTTTTTCCCGCTTCCATAAATTTATCCATAAACATAAGTGAGCACAAAATAAATAAATTATACTGATGCCTCTGTTTATGTTTGAAACTTATTAACAGAAATGGAAATATAATTTGTGATATTATTCCTTTTTTGGAAAAAAAATTGAATCTTTATTATGTTATGCCTAATTAGTAACATTACAGAAGTGTTAATTATCCCCCAATAATAAAAAGCCGAAATAATCTTTGAATTTTTTTTAGCTTTTTTTAAGCAATGGTCATTGTGAATTAATGAATTTAAGTGCAGTTTGAGAAAATCTTAGTTTAATTGCAATTTCATTTCCCATGAGTATTTTAATTCAAAACATTGCATAAAAAACACTAAAAAAGAATTATTGAATGACAAGTAAAAAAAAAAATTTTAAAATTGCATTTTCCAAAACCTTGCTAAGTAATAACGCTTTTAAACAATAGCTTCCCAAAATGCTTGATAATTAAAATTCTATGTTTTAATTTTTTAGTTTTGTTAGAAGCTAATTTAATTCTTAAATAATAAAGGATAGCTTTTAATCAGAATTTATTCATCATTTGTATGGATTTAAAATGTATTAATACTATTATAAAGATAAATATAACATAAATACTTTATAACTTGATGCGGGAAAAACAAAAATTTATAAAGTTTTATTAATGTTTCGGAATTTATTATTTTATGGAAATATGTAGCTTAATTTTGGAAAATTCATACTTCATGCTAAAGCAATTTTTTCCTTGTGGTAATAAATTCTAATATTTTTGAAAATTATTTTTGTGAAAAAAAAATATACTTTCAACACGAAACGTTGAGAAACGATTCAGTTTAGTTGAAGAAAATATCAGCAAAGACTATTTTGTACCGAAATTATGCATTTCTTCAGAATTATCTTTCATTTTCTTATTTCCCTGTACTTTATTATTCCGCAGTAAAATATTTCTGGAGTATAAAAGTATTGAATAGTGATGAGTTTTTAACCCTTGAAGAAAGAAAATAAAGAAAGAAAAACTAACAATTCCTTATTTCGAGGATTAACTAGAAACGTTTCAAGGAATTATTGTAACGCTTTTGTGTCTATCTAATGTTTATTCTATTACTGATTTGAAACTTATTCTCATTCTTTTCATATTTAATATTTTATAACAGTTTTCATTTTGCTTCGAGGATTGGTTTTTATTTTCCGAGAAAACTCATATTGAATATTTAAAGGGTTATACGATTTAGTACAGTATTCTGTGTTGACGTGCACAATGGTAATTTGACAATAGTGGTGAATGGTACTGATAAAAAAGAGTGGCAACTTAAATGAAATAAAAAATTGGTCACTTTTTTTTCCATCGTGTTATTTGAAATCGTTTAATGAAAAATTTCAAGTGTCGAAAGTCTCTGGAAAATAGAAGTTTCTTTCAAGTATCCGATGTCTCCATTCAAAAGTTTGATCATTCAGAATCCACCAATTTGTGATGAAACGATTCATATAGAAGGAGATTTCTTTTACAACTAACGTATTTCAAAGGTGCAATGTATATATTTAATGTTGTAATGTATACCTCTATAAAGTTACTTTTATGACTCAACTAGCTGTACCCTGCGTGCGTTGCAACGCTTTCAATTTGAATTTGAATTTTGTATTTAAGTGTGTAAATGACATTTGCGATTATGATTTGAAATGCAAATTTTATTTAATGGTGAAAAAAAGCAGTTAATTCTCTAGGATATCATTAGTGCATTTTCAAACAGACATGTATGGTGATGCACACGGAGCATGAAACATATTTTGGACAATGATCTGAAATAAGACTGGATCTATGGTGACATCAAGAATTTCTGCTGATATCTGATCAGTTTTAGAAGGTGGTTTTTTTTCAATAAGCCAAATTAGAATGTGTGCCTGAGGCAATCCTCGTTTTTGCCATTCAATAGAGTACACCCAACACCGTGTCTCTCTAAAAACATGACGCTTCACAATGAAATCAAGTAAAGATTATCATTTTTGTTTGAACACACGTGCTGTAATATCATGACGATCCGATGATGATTGTCCTGGTAACAAAATATCTCTAATTTCAACCCAAGCAGAATTGCACGTAAATGTAATAAATAAATCTAGGAGCCCATATGCGAGAACATATGTCATTGCATCCTGTGAGTATTCATACATGTGCCTTGGAGTCCAAGGCACATGTATGAATACTCAGACATGTATGAATACTACATTTGCAGGGAGTCCAAGTTTTTCTCCCTGCAAATGTAGTCGGCAATATAATCATTTTCCCCACATCATTAGGATTAACGTTACCATCATTAATTATTGCATCCCGTAAATGAATGCATTCTTCTGAACGTAATTTGGTTTGATTTAATTTAATATACAGTAGGCGTTCAGTTTCAATTTTCGCATACATATCGACAATGTATTGATGAACTAATTGTCGACATTTTAAAGTATGATTATCAGCGTTTTGGCAATCATTAATCTATATGCATAAAAACTTATTGCACTTGCTTTCTTATTGGTTTTCTCGCCTGTTTGCGGACTTCTTAATTTTATGTTAAAATAATATCCCTCCTCTCCTCACCAAAATAAAATAGGATATTGCAATGCATCATATGATCGATACGTTTCTGAGAACTCTTTGAACGTCACGATTTCTGCGATGAAGAACTGTATCGCGGGAGGTAAATTCTTCGCCAACTATAACAATAGCCACTTCATCCAATGTTGGCGCATTGTATTTTTCTTTGTGGTGGCCTACAGGTGTTTTTTCAGCTCTAATAACAACTTTGTAAATATCGGATGACATTTAGTCTAGGGCAATTGTGAACAGCCTAATTAACTGATTATGTTGATCGAAAAATTTTTGTAATACGGTAACAATTTTTCGTTTAGTGCCATTGTTTACCTGACAACGTTGATTGACTTGATCATTTGTGTTATCCATGAAATAAATTTGTAGAAATTTATGATCTGCGTTAGGCATTGAAAGAAGTGATCCTTGCACGATGATAAATTTGGCCTTGCACTTTGAATGTTGGGATGTAATTCTCGTTCAGGATACGTGTAGCACCGAATAAAGTCATTTAGAAACACGAATTGTACCGGCGTATATGCGCCAAAAAATGTTTCGATTGGTTTGTTTGACCTGATACGAAGGTTGATAATGTCTCGGCAGGCGACGTAAAATCTTGTAGTTTCTGTATGCTTCTAGAACAGCAAATTTCAGCTGTTTCATTTTTAAATTTGAGAGCATTACAAAACATACATAATTGATATATTTCTCCGATGATGACACTTGGGGGAAGACTATAGTTTGTTGTCGGATCATAGTGAAATGCACTGAAATTCAAATCAGAGTATTGGCAGCGTCTGAATAGCGAAATGCGTTCTCGGTCGGTTTTCATTCTTGCTTCCCGTTGCTCTGATGTTTCCGACGAACGGGCTTGTGTAGTTCGTAGTTGATTTGTTGACAGTCTTCTTTCCTGTTGCTCAGACGTTTCTAAGGAACGGGCAAAAGCATTCTGTTCTCGATTAGTTTCAAGTCTTTTTCCCGTTGCTCCGATGTTTCTGAAACACGGGTAGTTCTCTTTTTGCGCGCTTGAGATGTCGACCGACTAAGAGCGATTTGCTTAGGCGGCATATTTTTGCAAATATTCTTTCTGACAACGAAAAAGAAATGTAAAAGTTGGCAGTGGTCGCAAATTTGCTAAATCGAAATATCACATACATATTTTAAATAATAAAAAGAGCAATAAAAATGAGATGAATAAGAAATATGAAAATTATAAGATTTAAAACAAAAATCAATTTTATAAATGAAAGAAATAAAATGGATGAATTCGAAAACTTTGCATAAATAAACAAACAAACTAATAGTTTTCAAATGACAACTGTCACAGCACTGAAATCTTCGAAAAGTATATTTAATTTTGCTAACCTAAAATTACGTACTAAATATAAATATTTCTGAAAACGTGCAATTTGAATGAAATTTGCTTTTGTCTTTATATTTATTAAACAGTTTTCACAGTACTGAATCCGTGATACGACCAACAATTAAGAAATCTATTCTCGTTGATTTTACTTGCTTGTGCTCACCTGACATAAAGAAAAGCGCGAATTAAAAATTAAAGTATATGCAATTTACTTTAATTTACTTTTCTAAATGAATAGAGTTATAAGATAGAAAATATCACTGTTGTTATCTTCAAGATATTTGAAAATTGAATCGTTTATAGCAAAATTTAAAACAATGGCTAGCTTTTAACCAATCAGAAAATTCCATTTCGACTTTCACTGATATCGCTGGAACGGTTTATCGCACGGGATAAAAAGTATCCCATGTCCTTCTCCTGGCTCTAAACTACCTCCCTGCCAATTTTCAGCTAAATCGGTTCAGCCGTTCTTGAGTTATAAGTGAAGTAACTGACACGACTTTCTTTTATATATATAGATATAAAGCAACAAAGTGGTTGCCAACATAAAGCAAGAATCATAAATTCAATATCTGAACACCAAAAATGGTGGCAGCTACCTTAAACCAATGTGGTGCTTCATTAATTGTTTCACTACACCAGAACAGAGGATAGTTCTTGGTATAGTGAAACACCTTGAATATTCTTATACACAAATCGGTGTAATGTAGACGACACCATGTTTAATATACAGTAACTCTAAAATTTATAAATACAGTGAAATATGATACACTTAAGAATCAGAAAAGCTACTCTTATGACTCAATTTAAAGCAGCAAAGTAGTTTCCACCCTAAATAGTGGCAACTACCTTAAACCAATGTGGTGCTTCATTAATTGTTTCACTACACCAAACCCGAGGATAGTTCTTGGTATAGTGAAACACCTTGAATATTCTTATACACAAATCGGTGTAATCTAGACGACACCATGTTTAATATTCAGTAATGCTAAAATTTATAAATACAATAAGACATGATACACAAAAGAATCAGAAAAGCTACTTTTAATACTCAATATGAAGAACCTAAGTAGTTGCCAACCTAAAGCAAGAATATTAAATTCAATATCAGAACACCAAAAATTGTGGCAACTACCTTAAACCAATGTGGTGCTTCATTAATTGTTTCACTACACCAAAACCGAGGATAGTTCTTGGTATAGTGAAACACCTTGAATATTCTTATACACAAATCGGTGTAATCTAGACGACACCATGTTTAATATTCAGTAATGCTAAAATTTATAAATACAATAAGACATGATACACAAAAGAATCAGAAAAGCTATTTTTATTACTCAATATGAAGAACCTAAGTAGTTGCCAGCATAAAGCAAGAATATTAAATTCAATATCTGAACACCAAAAATTGGTGGCAACTACCTTAAACCAATGCGGTGCTTCATTAATTGTTTCACTACACCAAAACCGAGGATAGTTCTTGGTATAGTGAAACACCTTGAATATTCTTATACACAAATCGGTGTAATGTAGACGACATCATGTTTAATATTCAGTATTGCTAAAATTTATAAATACAATAAGACATGATACACAAAAGAATCAGAAAAACTACTTTTATTACTCAATATGAAGCACCTAAGTAGTTGCCAACATAAAGCAAGAATATTAAATTCAATATCTGAACACCAAAAATTGGTGGCAACTACTTTAAACCAATGTGGTGCTTCATTAATTGTTTCCCTACACCAAAACCGAGGATAGTTCTTGGTGCAGTGAAGCTCTTTGAATGTTCTTATACACAAATCGGTGTAAAGTAGCCGACCCCATGTTTAATATACAGTAACTCTAAAATTAATAAATACAGTGAAATATGATACGCTTAAAAATCATCAAAGTTACTTTTACAATTCAATATAAAACCTGAATCAATAATTAAGGATGATTCTGTACAATATTTCGTAAAATTAGTTTTTTAATCAGACATACGCACAGCGAAGGAGGAATATTAGTCCATTGAAACCTCTTAGGAGCGACCACTAAATTAATCGTTCCACAGTGAATTAATCGTTGATGGAGGTTATTCGTTCCTAGGAGTTCCATTTTGAAATCGATTCCATTTACTTCAAAATGCTATCGAAGTACATGATTTTTAGCTAACGATTTTAATTTTACTCATTTCTGTCATTTTCTGGTTTTCAAACTATTTTTTCATGTTTCCTTATTGACCTTTTCCTCAATTGGTGTAGGGGTTTTGCCCTGTCGATGGGAGAAGTTTTAATGGTCCCTCCTAAAGGTTTTCTTCGACACAAAGCGTATGGAAAAAATTCCGCGCCTTCCAAAAGTTGTCGCTACACAGAGGTGGTTTCACTACATAAATTCGAACCAGGATTAACAAAATCGAAGCGAATAGAAGTTAAATCTAACAAAATTATTTCTTATAATTACCATATCAATGCAAATCTAACGGGAATTTAAATATTAGACAGCTATAAATTTATTAGACAGCTAAAAGCATACATACACTTTTATAACATGAACAATTTATAGATGAGTAGTTTGTCAAATAAATCCAACAAAAAGATTGAAATTACTTCGAAAATAGACTATAATTGATATTCTTAAATAATTGAATGATTCTTGTCGAATTGATCAAATTTTTCAATCTAATCACACAAAAAGACATTCACCAGTACGCTTTATGTAACCTAACTGCCATATTGTCAATATTTTAAAATTGCACAATTATAAGCTTATACTAGTCTAAAAGCATAAGTTTTACGTTTGAAACAGCATATCATCATGCCACACAAGAAGTTAGTTAAATAGTTTAAATATGCAATAATTATTCGCCAAAAATGTGGAGTTTAGAAAAACACAACTTTTTTACCTACTAACTGCAAATTAGAGTAAGTTTTATCGATCATTGGTGTCAAGATTTAACTACGCCATTTGAAGAGCGTAAGGACACTCGATTCAATATTAGCTTGAAATAAAGTAATTATTCCATTTGCACTTCGAATTAGAATTAGTTAATGAGGTCAATGAAGGAGCAATCAAGCTGAAGGAAAACAAGACCGTCACCTTAGCAACTTAATTTTATGAACTAGATCAAAGTTGGATTATTAAACAGACGATAATGCGATAAATGCAAGGGACGTGGTGAGGGTATCTCGATCCTGAAAAGGTTGTAAATACGTGGCATCAGTTACTACTTCAACTGTTCTTTCCATTCTACTTCAAGTTAGCCAAACCCGGCAAGTAACAATTATCATGAATGATACGTTCTATTTTCTTTCGCTAAAATTCTTTCATAAAGATTCGAGTTATTTCACTATATATTTTTTACTGATCAGGAAGACATGCACGAAGCCGCGTGGAACATAAACAAACTAATTTTGCTTCGCAGTTGCCATGTACTGAAAACAAAAATATATCATGGTTACAATAAAGTAAATAAAGAAATAATAAATCTAAGTTATAAGAGAGACGTGGAAGAAAAATAATTATATTTTAACAAATTTGATTTAAGATACGGTGTAGTATTTAGTTAACTTCTCACTAATTAACATTCTAATTTATGTGGAGAGTCTTAGCTCACCGTTAACATACCATTTTGTTGATAAGAGATCAGTTGGCGCTGAGATCATTGGCCACGTGCATGGGTATCAGTAATCGTCTTCTTCTCAAGTTGCAAGTACCCAATTCTCAACAGTAATCATTCACACTCTTTTTAGAGTTCCTCAACATCTACGTCGCGCAGGTTTTACACCAAAGTTTTCACAGTGTATAAGTAATACGCATTTGTTTCTTTACGGAATCGTTGTCATTATTTGCTTTACCAAAACACGAAACAACAACGGTAAAAGGTATATTTATAACTGTATAACTTAATATTTTCTTTGAAAATAAAATGTTAAAACGCATTAACTAACTGATCAGAAGTTTTATAAAGCCCCAAACAAATATACAAACTTACCGTGAACAATATAATAACAAAAACGCTTCTTGAATTAAACTAATGTTGCATGAAAATTGCTTGTTCCTTAAAAATGCTTCTTAGTTTAACATAAACTTTTAATGGCATCTATGCTATCTGTTTTTATATTTCACTCCAATTCACTTTCCATTTACTGCTGTTTCCAAAGTGGAAAATAATACAGAAAAATATCACTCGCACTTTTATGTTGAAGCTTATTCTTGTTTACGTTTTATTTTCAAAGGCCAAACTTGATTAGAAAATCAATACTGTATTAAGAAAGCATTACACTATCGCAAAAGAAAAAAAATGAATGCTCATTTTGTTTGAATGTCTCAATATCATAATATCTTATCCTAATCCGTGAGTTTTTATTTCTAAATGTACATCATGATAATATGGGGCTTTTAAATTTATGTTATTTTTTTGTGTTATCAGTACGAAATATTTTTCAGTTTACTTAAACTTAGATTCTTATGTAATGAGCATTAAACATTAAAGTAATGTGGTGACTGAAAATATATAAATACAAATTTATATATTGTTTCAGAGAATTACATTAAACTAAAGAATTACATTAAACTAAAGAATTAAATTAATTCTTGGGGCAATACATTGCACTAATTACAAAATACTAAATTTTTATTAAATATTACATTGTATTAATTACACAGTACAGTATAATAATACTGAGTGACAGAAGATTTTTCGAAATCAATTAATAGAGTAAGCAACTAATACAGTTTTAGGCAATCTGCGTCAAAACTGAATTTTTTATTCTCGTCAAAATTTATATTTAGTTACAGAGTCCGTCAGCAGATGGCACGTTTAGTTTAAAAACTGAAATAAAACATTTTCTGCTGCTTTTTTGTTAATTCCATAATAAAATTATTTACGCGAGTTCTGTTTATTTTATCCTTGAACTGCGTCATATTGTTGCTTTAAACGGTGGTTATTATAACATAGTTTTATAGTTTCTCTTTGTTAGTGAAGCCATCTGTTGACTAACTTTTTTACTAATTGTGACTCCTGGTGTTATTAATTTTTCTGGTTTTCTTAACAACAGTATAGCAAACCGTACATTCCTGAATCCTTTTGTTTCATTTTATAGTCGTCGGTTATTTTTGGTGGCATTTGATAATAGACATGATAACAATAAAAGAAAAAACTCATAGAAATGTAAATAATGCTTTACTTTTTTACATATATTTCATTTTATATTATTTTATTTTTTATATTATATTATCTTTCAATTGTTTTAGAGAATTAGATTAGAATAAAGAATTACATTAATTCTGGCAATACATTGCACTAATTATAAATTACAAAATTTTTATTACATATTTCATGACATTAATTACACAGTACAGTATAACAATATTGGGTGACCAAAAATGGCTAAGATGTTTTAAAATTAATGAATAATAGACACAAAAAATGCAGTTTTAGGCAATCTGCGTATAAGCCAATTTTTTTTTTATTCTCAGCGAAATTTAAATTTAGTTACAGAGTCTACCAGCAGATGGCGCTTTTAGTTTAGAAACTAAGATTAAATATTTTCTGCTGGTTTTCTGTTAATTCCATAATGAAATTATTTCAAAGACTTCTGCCTATTTTATCCTTGAACTGCGTCAGATTGTTGCTATAAACGGTGGTTATTATAACAAAGTTTTATAGTTTCTCTTTGTTAGTGAAGCCATCTGTTGTTTCTGTTCCTGGTTGTTTCTGGTTTCCTCAATAACAACACAAAATGTCCTTCTGTTTAATTTTATAGTCCTCGGTTATTTTGGTGACACTTGATAATAGACATGATAACAATAAAAGAAAATAGTCAGCAAAATATAAAGAAATACCTCAGTTTTTTTGTTTTTTTTAATTTTCATTGAATGCGATCAAAGGCAATATGATTGGCTTCAGGGTAGGGGAAGAAGAAAAAATTTCAGTTCGTAAATGGAGTGCCAAAAAGCATCCGGTTGAGGGAGAAACAAGAAGTAGAGCGGAAATGACAGATTTCAAATCTTACCATGGGGCAGGATTTACTGCAATAACGCAAGAAACAGAGAACGAAATCAGAAGTCATTGGAAAAGGGATGAGGCTCACGAAATTGCTATCGAAATAAATACAGATTGGTTGATCTTATTTTTATTTCGCTTTCCAGAATTGGTTCGGAAAAGCAAAAGCGTAAATTAGGAAATTTGTGAAGAGAAATAAAATCAGTTCTGTTAAAAGAATTTTAAAATAAATTTCAGGAGTAATAAATTCGGAATAGCTTCTGTTCAGCAAATGACAATTGATTTAAAGAAAATACGGCTATTATTTTCGAAGAAATATAAGAACTGAGTATTCATTTAGCTGTATAAATATATGAAAAGTCAATTTATAGACTTCTATCCACTTTTTGAAACTTAAAATCTATTTGCTATTTGCTCAGAATTCTAGTCATAATTTAACGTTCAGTAATGTGGGGCACTCCGTCAAGACCATTTCTAATATTTATAGCTTACTATTCTGACAGAAATTGATTCAGAATCGTATACAATGTTATATTTTAATATGAATGGAATATAATTGGTTTTATATGCTTTTCATACAATTTGGTCAGAATTCTATAGCAGACAGTTTCATCCAGTTAAACTGTACCGTAAATACCGCCTTTGGCCTGCACGTTTAATTTTCAGGTATACATAGAATTATATGTGTATACCTTTTTCCATTTAAAGTGAATAGAATAAAATAGAGAGAATAGAATAAAATAGAATAGAAATTATAATTGTGTCTGACCTAAGCTCTCTATGTAATGCGGAAGGTATACTGAAGAGGGTAGTTATAAAGTAGTTTTACAAAGTGTTCCTTACTTTACCAATATTTTAAAATATTTTACAAAATTAAATCACGAAGTCCATGCATATTAAATGTTTCAGATTCAAGAAACGTCCTTCACAAAAACTTTTATACTGATTGTTCCTCGCATGTCTTTTTTGGCAGCGTTCACCCAGACGATGCAATAATTTGGCGATATATTTTCGTTCTTCGTTCAACTTTCGCCACTAAATTTCGCACAACTGCACGTCGTTCTATTCTTTACGCATCCAGCTTATATTTCAAGTGTCTCATCTCAACTGATTATCTACAGCTAAGTACTGGCTTCCCTTAATTTAATTTATAACAAACACACAGGTGTAACGCCACAGCTGCACTACTTCTGCTCTTTGGTACTTGTGAAACTAACACTTGTAACTAGTTTTCATTTGGTCAACGCTTAAATATTAGGAGCAACCATTACATAACATCTGCATAAAAATTAAGTTAACAACAAAACACATAGAGTATTTTGATTATCAGGTAAGTATTTTTTCCCTCATCTTTAGACTGCCGTTTCGTCAATTACTATTTATACACATTTGGAGGATTCGAAAAATTTCGAATTTATATGTAAATGACACATAAGTGAATTCACATAGGAATTGTAAAAAAAAATCTGTTAAATGAAGCCACCCGATCGGATTTTGATAAAACTTGGTATACGCGTGATATAAACTACGAGAAAAAGATTTCTACAATAAGAAAATAGTTCAAGTTTTGCAAAACAAAATGTATTTTTTTAAAAAAAAATTCTTATGCAAATTAATCACACCTACAAGAAAAAGAGTTAGAGCCAGAAAATTACTCTACGTGCTTTTTTATAGTTAATTATGCCTTTACAGAAGAAAAATTGAGTTTTGTTGGTAAAACTGTTTAATTAGAGTGGCAGCAATAGCTTAGCTGTATTGTGTAAATATCATTATTCGTCAGTCATGAATAACAGATCATAGTAAACCCATTTGTTGTTTATAATGTTCAAGTTTTTATGACTTTCTCTTTTAAAATTATTGTAAAATATAATGGGTTGTTCGGAAAGTTATTTTGTTTTTTCCTAACAAAGGAATTAATTGCATTTTTTCACAGCGAACAATTAAACGGCATAATCATTATATATCTTGACAGCTGATATAGTAAATGCTTACTTGCGAAGAAGCTCGATGCCGTAGTTTCTGCTTGTTTGTGAAAAAAAAAATGATTAATTCTACGCAGTAGTTTATGCTTGCTTGTTAAAAACTTCGTCTGATTCAATGGAATCATTTGTACTTGCTAGTGAAAAAGTTCGATTCATTCTACGCTGTGGTTTTTAATCGGTGCTTTTTCAAATATGAAAAGTGAACAGCTGCCTTTTCGACATATTTTTCTTTTTTGATAACAAAAAAGAAAAAGTTCTGCTCAACTATGAAAAACATTGTCCGGTTTCCATGAATAAAACATATTGTCGGAACACCAGATCGAAAACGGGTTCGCAAAATTTCGATCCGTCAATTTTGATGTTGAAGATGCACCATATTCTGGAAGGTCAGTACAAACTGATGGAGTCATAACAAAAGCATTTGTTATCATTAATTAATTGATATTTAATGTTATTTAATTGATATTTGTTATTAATTAATTATTAAGCATTCATCAGATTGCTGATAGATGAAATATTATCGTATTCGACCGTTCATGGTAACAAGAAATGGCAAGGATTAATCTCCTACCTAGACAAATGAAATTTTCCTCACACTATTTTATCACACTACTAACTCACAAATTTTACTCACCTCGTGGTCTTGGCGGGGAAAAAATGGGAATTGCTTCTCAAACTTTAAGAAAATGATCCATTTTGTCGTGCATCAGTACAGAAATAGGTTGTCCACAACACAGAGAGATCATAAAGTAAAACCAATAGGTAGTCTCGAAGCATTTCGAGAGCTTATATTTATCAATGAAAGAATGCTATCCATTTTAAGGAATTTCTAATAAAGTTTCCAGTGGTTTTTAAAAAAATTCTTAACTGACAGCATAATGATCAATTCCGTCATCAGTTGAATAATTCACTTAAACGGACAAATCCAGAAAAATAGAAAATGTGGCATTGCATCAAGAAAATGCGTGACCTCATACAAGTTTGGCATTTCTCCAAAATCTTTTACAACTTATATGAAATTCACTGCCATACCCAGCATATTCTTCAGATCTGTCACCTTTTGATTATTATTTGTACCAGTCTCTAGACGGTAAAGCCTTTATTTCAAAATAAGTGGTAAAAAGTCACTTGAATCAGTTTTTTCTTGCCAGTAAAGAGCGGAAATTTTCTGTGCGTAAAATCGTGCTACTGCCAGAAATATAATAAAATTAATTGGTCTAAAAGGGATAATATACAATTCACTAAAATACACTCTATAACAAAAAAGTCGACTCACCAAGAAGGAGATGTCCAATTGAAACGAAAATTGGTGGATAGGAAGACAATGTACAGAATAGTAAATGATTAAAATTTCAGAACAATTGAATAATTTATTGCAGAGTTACAGTAACAAGTTCAATAAGGTGCTGACCCGCCTCTAGCCTGGAAACACGCTGCCACACGGCGTGGCATAGACCGATAAAGCTCCCGGATGGTTTCTTGCGGTATTTCCTGCCAAATTCGATCCAATTGTCGAACGAGGTCAGCAGCATTCCGTGCCAAATGCAATTGCCTTCCCATCATATCCCAGACATACTCGATGGGAGAGAGATCTGGTGATCTGGCAGGCCAAAGAAGAGTTTGACAAGCTAGCAGACAGTTATGTTGTTGCAGTCATAGCAACACGTGCCGTATGTGGTCTGGCATTGTCCTGCTGAAAAACCAGCCCAGGGCGCTGCAAAAGGAACGGTAGCAAAGCAGGTCTTAGGATGTCGCCGACGTACCGCTGTGCAGTAAGTGTACCTTTAATGACGACCAAAGGGGTCCGGCTGTCAAAGGAAATGACACCCTTGACCATAATGCCTTGTTGAGGACCGGTGTGGCGTGCAATAGTGAAGGCAGGATCTCCCCCACCCTGCCCTGTGTGTCTCCAAACACGTATTCAATGATCGTCAGGACACAGTTGGAAGCGGGATTCGTCGCTAAAGACTATACATCCCCAGTCGGCATCATTCCAGCCATATCTGTTCAAAACATGCATGCATACGAAATTTCAAAGCAATCGGATGATTGCTTCTTGGTGCGTCGATTTTTTTTTGTTATAGAGTGTATTTATTCTCTATAAGAAAACCGTTTTTTCTTTTTCATAACGCGGAATTAATTTCCAAAATTATAACAATTAATTAATTCCGAAGAAATATTCTGATTCTGTCTTTAATTATTATTTACGTATTTGCTAATAATATATTAACTTCATTTAAATACATTTTTTTTCTACAGAATAAATTTGAATGACTGCAGAATTAATTTTTTTTTCGAAAATCATGACAGGTTCAGGTATTTTAAATTGGAAGATTTAAGTATGCTTATTAGCAAACTAACATTTTTCATCAGTGAGTAAATGCTTGGGAGAAATGACATACATTTTAATAATGGGATTCTGTCTCCCTCTAATTACGTTGATATGTTTTAAATGATGCCATTTAATTAAAAGAGCACAAATCGGGGCATAATGACTTCACATTATTGAAACTACGTGAATCTTTTTTAAATGCTCCTGAGTTTAACGATATCTTACGAGGCAATTGAATCCCAAAAACAGAATAAATACGAGGATAATTAGAAGAGATTTTATATTTTCATCTGATATTTCCTAAATAGTCATAGTGATTAAAATCAAGGAAAATATTTGATTAAATTCTTTAAATGAAATATAATATTTCTGAAGTTTTATTTAGTTTATAATGAAGTAGTAATTATGAGCAGTTTAAAAAGGAGCTCGTTGATTAATTTATGATAAAAAAGTTTTCTGGGAATGTTGCAAACAAAACGACTGTTCAAATAAAATAATGTTATTTAGTTTTAAAATTCGATCCAAAAACATTTATTAAAATTGTTGATTCACTCTCAGAATGAAACTCTCACGACTGACGATTTAGGAATCCTTGAACTATATTGTGGGAATTTTAAGAATAATTTCGTCACGAAATCATGTGATTTGTGATGAAATATATGACAAAAATATTTTATCTACTCGAAACCTCATCGTAGTTCATTATGGGAGATTAGCTATAATGGCGAAACTGGAATTAAGACTAGACGATCTAGAATAAAGTTTGATTCAAAAACGTTTATTAAAATTGTTAATTCACTCTCAGAAATGAAACTCCCTTATTTTGACTATTCAGCAATCCTTGAGCTATACTTTGGTAATTTAATTTCACCACAAAATCACGTGATTTGTGACAAAACGCATACTCTCAAATATATGACGAAAATGTTTCCTCTACTCGAAACCTCATCATCGTGCGTTGTGGGAGATTATTTAGAATGACGGAACTAGTTACGAAGTAAGTTGTCTGGAATGTATAGCGGTCAAGGTATTAGCTTCGCACTAAAAATATAGCGGAAACGAATCGGGCTTGTTTGTAATTTATCGCTATGTTCTATTTGTACTTCTCGTGTTGTTAGGGCGACTTAGATGCACCTATTTGTTATCCACGAGTAGTAACTACTCCGTAGCCTTGTAATTTTGAACCAATCCAGAAGACAAAGAAATTCCAGGATCAGTACCACCTGAGGTATGATTTATAATGGGAACATGGATGTCTTTGTGACTCAACAGAGTTAAAGTGCATCAGTCACCATTTACTACATGGGGAGTCTTCGGCCCTCCGGGATCGAACCCCCAACCTTTTGGACATGGGCCCAGTGCCCTACAAACCAGGCTATCCTGGTCCACGATAAAGTGATTGTTAGATACTTAAGGCAATACGAAATGGATTTTTTTCCTGGTAAAAGGTAAAATGACGAAATACTTGTTTCAATTTTGACAAATCGTCACTTTGACGAAAAACTCGCTCGAAGCATATGGAGAAAATGGTTTCACCAGAAACGAAGAAAGTTTCTTGATATTTGAGAATAAATTTTTTACAGTGCATTTATGCTTTAAAATATTTATTTACGTATTTTAAATATGTATAAGAAATCTGACGACAAATAGCAATAGTTTTTTTCTGGTTGTTTATTCTTTGACATTTATGTATGGTATTTACAGTGTTCTTGTCATGTTTTTAGAATCCTTCGTCAGAATCCCTTAATGTTATCTTAAAAAGTTTTAATTACTTAGGAAAGCTAAAATCTTCCGAAAAACTGTGCATTTTTAAAAGTTTGAGTTATTTTATATTGTTTCGCAATTCCAAGGTGTATGGTAGCATGAAAATTACTCTTTATTTAGTTTTAAAAGTATTCATTTTTCAAATATTTATCCAATTACTTTAAATTTTACTTTTATTTCCAACAATTTTGGAATAGATTTGATTATAAAATGTTTTTTATTTTTTGCTTTACTACCAAAGGACTTTCTTAATTGAACAATGAATTTTAAGTTATTAATTCATCTCAAATTTTTCTTCTCTTCGAAAAAAGAATCTTGTAAAATTTATTTCTGTAGGGTAATTGGATGGGTAACTTTAGAAGTTAAAGATAAACCTTTAAGAGAATTATATTGTTTTAAAACTCTAGGTTGATTTAAAATATTTTGTTGTTTTTTAAATCAACAAATGTTTTAGATGTTTCTGTGTTTCAGGCATGTTTTTGAGATCTATGCCTGTTTAAATATATGGAACATTTTAAATTAATTGCTATTTAAAAAAAAGTGAATACTTTTTTTAAAGAATTTATCTTTTCAAAGGCTTGAGCTGCTTCAAAGGTTTTAAAAATTTGCGTTATTTGATAAAAGAAAAGTTTTCCATTTTTAATATGAGTTTAGTCAAATTACTAATTTGAAGCGCTGTAATAGGTTGGGTGTATTTCTTTTTTAAAAAAATATGTAATTATTCAAAAAGTATAGAGTAAGTAATTATTTATACGCAATTATTTTTTCGTCATTTAAAAAATATTTAATCCACTAAATGCAGGCACTTTTCAATGATTTGTTTTTTTAACGATTAGAACAATTTAAAATGTAACGTTTAATTTATCTTTTTCTTTCTTTTTTTTTAAATTTCAATTAAGACGTTCGAACCAGTTTCAAATTAGTTTCATACGTAGATAGTTAAAGGAAAGCTGGACATTTCTTTAAAAAGGTTGCTCTGGGTTGAATATGGATACTTGAAGTTTTCCTCTTTCTCCGAAGTGCGTAGTCGACGCCATTTTAAACGTCTTGAAAGAAAGAGGGGGGTCAAAGGAGGAAGAACTTAAACATTAATATCTAGACAAGTAAAGTATTGCTTCCTATATTTTTTATTTACGTTGAATCAAATGACAATAAAATCAGCTTTACATTTTAAAGAGTTCAGAATTTATGTATGATTTAGTATGAGCTATATAAAAGAGCAATTTTTGATTTATTACCCCACCCCCTCCATTTATGAGTGGGATATTCCTATCTGGATAATCATGGTATTTATTTGCTTGCAATTTTTCTGCCGAATCAACTGCCACTAAGTGACTCCCAAAGTCGACAAGAAAAATAGTGTAAAAGTTAAAGTCTATATGCATAAAAAGTAAAGTTGTTTTCCACTATATGAATAAGCACTAAAAAAAAATATGGCCAAAACTACCAAAATACGATAAATTTTACCGTGCTTCTGCCTGTATGGGAACACCAAAAAACACGGTAGTTTTTTTTCCGCAGTGCTTAGATTGTGAGCTAGATAAAACTAACAAGGAAATATGGTTTTATAATGAGCGATACAATTTGGTAAATGTGGTAAAATTTGGTAACTTTATCGTGATACGTTAAAGCTTGAAAAAGAAACCATTCATGTAATTGGTTAAATTTACTTTTTAGTTCTGTGTACTTTACTATATGTGCAATAATAAGAACTATAATTTTGAAAACCAGAATTTTATTTAAACTATTACTATATGAACGTAAAAAATAATAGATGAATGGATTAAATGCCGTATAATCTGGATCCATAATAAGAATTGTGTTGTTTATTTTACCAGAATTATCATTACCATACAGTAAGGTAGTTTTGCCACAGTTGTTTTTCTCCGTGAGGTATAACTATTTTGACAAAACTTGGTTCCAGCGTATTTTCTGCACAAAATTAAATGAGATCGGAACCAAATTGATTGAATTATTAGTTAATAAATTTTAAAAGCTCCATGAATGAAAAGTAATATTTATCTTCCGGAATTAAAATCAACAGACGTGAGACATTATTTCTTGTGCATTCTTTAAAACCCTATAAAAATAAAATTAAGTCGTAAATAAATAGTTTCAAATACCGATAGTTGCAAAAATAAATAGTTTCAAAGTACTTAATTAATTATTTTTGTGCTTAAAATTAGTTGAATTTTATGTTTAGCATGGTTCAAGTCAAATGTTATAATTTTCAAAACAAATTTCTAAACAACTAATTTTATCGAATAATCGCCTTGCTTATAAATAATTCGTTATTTATGAATGAGCTACACTTTTTTTTAAAGAAAAATTTGTTTTAAAATTTGGATTTCTTAATGGCTATTATTTGCAATAGTTCAGACTCCTGTTTACATTCAAAATACAAACCATTGATTTTTGGATTTATTAAACATATCCTTCTTTCAAAATATTCTGATTTTTGATCCACAAAATTAGGCGAGAACATATTCTGAAACATATAACCATTTGTTAAGAAAAAATAGATCAAAGTGATTTATTCCAATTTTTTAAAATTAAAATCATTCTAATTTCTTGTTATCATTTGTTGCTTATGCAGTATTATTATTATTTGGTACCTTATCCAGTAACTTTATGTTATTAGATTTTTTAAAAAAAAACTCATTTTCTAGAAGTCTGGCACATCACAATTAAATTTTATAATATTCTCTGTAGAACTCAGTATGATGTTATTGCTTGCAGAGAATTACCGGTAATCAAAATTTACCTCAATCAAGCACACTTCCAGTTTATTGTTTCTCATAACTTAGATTTTTTATTCCATTACCGTAGGTTTTTAAGTTATTTAATCATATAGTCATATAGAAATACGTTTAAGAAGCATTAATATAAACAAAATAAACACGTGATTTCAGATAACTTCACACTGAGAAAAACGCATGATTAAAACTAAAACTATAATTAAATTCACCGTGATTCTTCTCGATGGAAACAACCAAAAACTTGGTAATTTTTAATGAAGAGTTTTGGTAATGAATTTGGTATAATATAACAAATATAGCTGTAGAATGTGTGGTAAAATTTTGTAAATGTGGTAAAATATGGAAATTTTACCGTGATACCTTAGAACATGCTAAAAAGCCATTTCTTCTGTTATTTTTCATTTTTGTATTTTTTACTGAATGCGAGGTAATAAAAACTATAATGTTGGAAACCAGAATTCAAGATAAGCCGTTACTATATTAACGGAAAAATTATCAAATGAATTGCATAAGTACCATTTATTTTGGTTTTTATACCTAGATTTTTTTCCCGTGTACACGTTGACCACTGTGTTTGGCTGGTGTAACGAATAAAAAAGAGTTTTTTGTTAAAGAATTGGCGAAAAATTCCCTTTTTGACTGCCTGTAAAGTAGCATACATTCCTGATGTGATATTATAAGTGCTTAATTTAAAAGAAAAGGAATTGTTTTGAGTTGAGTTTGATTATTTTGCTTTGTCCTATTTTAAAAGCTATGAAAAAAAAATTAAATTTTAAAACATACTTATCTTAATTGAGGTTTTTGAATGATTTTTAAGATCGGGTGCTAAAATGGCCCTTGTACCCGCTGTTAAGACTTCAAGACCCGATCACAAATGGTTCTGTAAAAGGAACAAACACACGCTAACTCTTCCTGCTGTTATTATAGATCAATATTTTTAACTCTAAATAATGTTTAATTTATAAATAAAAGCAATCAAATGTTTAAAAGGGGGTACGTTACAAATCTGCACATTCGATAAAAACCAAAAAAACTGCGTAAATTGTGGATAGATTTTTTTAAATTGCTTCCGAATTGTTGGATTCTTGTCTTTAGGCAGTCTAGAAAATTACTCGGTATTTCATAATCAGTGATTAATATTCCAAAACCAAAAAAAGTTTTTTTTCATAAAAATGTTACATACCTCCTTTTAACATTGACAGCTTCAATTAAATTGTTAACTTTTGCTTAATAAAATAGAAATTATATAATCTTAAATGACAAAATTTAGCTTCAATGAAATTAACCAAATAGTAAGCAAGTTAAAAAAATACTTTTAGTGTAAATAGCAAAATTATATCTTTGGATCAATTGTAACATAATTTTTTTGGCTGATTATATACTTTTTTAAGGAAACACTTGCTCTCAATTCATCAACATTGAGCTACAGTGCAAAATTTTTAAATTTTTTTTTACTCAAAAAGAAAGAGGCTATATTTGCTTGAGGAAATAAAAATTGTAATAAAAAATTAAAGCAAAATAAAAAGCCAAAACTGTGAAATCTTTTACTCTCTTTTGAAGTTATAAAAAACTTCATTTTAAACAAGTTTTCTTCACGTTTACGGACATTGTGATTGCAAAAAAAGAAATGAAACTTTCAAAAATAGTCTTCATATTATATGGTTGAGAAAAAGTTTCCAAAACAAAAAAAAAAGGGGAAGAGGGTAAAAACCCATTTATTTCCTTTTGTTCTAAGCACTTCTGAAGAAAATTAAACTCTTGAAAAAGGGTACTTTATGATGATTTTCATTTTATTTCTATTGTTTCAAAAATGTGTGACAAGCTTTTATTAGAAAATGTAAAAATGTCTCTTCAAGTAGAAAAGAGAATTCGTAATTTTGAGATCGATAAAAAAAAAAGCTAGACTCTGTATTATGAAATTTTGATTGTATGTTAAAAGATGTTTAAAAAAATAAACATTAAAGTAAGTATAGCAATGAAGTTTGGAAAAACATATCATTTGAACTAATGCAGCTATAAACATGGGGAAAAAATTAGTGAACTATAATTCATGCAGGATTCAAATTTTGTAACATTCGTAAAATAAAATGGTAGTATTAACACTTTATTAAATCATACTTTATTAAATCACACTAGATTAAAAAACACTACATTAAATCTCACTAGGCTACACAATCGGGTATGGGTGACGATTTGGGGAATTTTCGTGTGGATGATTCGAAGACATGTCACCACTATGTTGCTATATAGGTGAAATTGCTCCCCTCGATTTTATAGACTAATTACCTGCCCTAGAATTAGATCACTTTACGGTCGAACAGTTTAACGAAAACCACTGTGCATCCTCGATCCCATCGCAGGCTGATCAATGTAGTCAGCTACCTGCTCATTGATCACTGCCAGTGATGCTTGATTTTACTGATTCGCTGGAAACCATGTCTAACGATGTGTCAATTGTTAGGACATAATGGGAAAGGACAATACAGCTGACACACTCCTCTCAATCATGGTCAAGCATATAAACTTGTGCTCTATTTTTAATGGCAGTGATAAGAAAACCAGGAGAGTATGACCCCGGTCAGTTGCCTCGGACAACTCCTCGGACAGGATCGGAACTTTCAGTCACAACAGATTTAACAAGCACCTTATGTATGCAGGTTGTTTAGTCCACTGCAAGGATTGAACCCATTATCCTCAGCCCTCCACCAGCGTTTTGAGGGAAACTTTAATCGGCGGGGCATCTGAAGCACCCTGGACAGAAGGCAGTTCAAAGTTACTCAAAAAATTTATAAAAACAGTGGGTTTTACATTTTTAATCTAATTTTGGCACACTTAAATCATCTCGTAGTCATACAGTCTTTTTCCACAGGATCTTGACTGCCAATTCTTATGAAGTTTATTTTTCATACCTTATTAAAATATTTCGGAAATTGCAGCAAATTTCAAGACCTTCGACAAAAATTTTTTCCTGAACATTTAAATTACACCCGACTTAAATTATTTTGGAAGCAGAAAAAAGTCAAACAGGGAATCATTAAAATAATGGAACGCCTTTTCCTTACAAGGCAACTTGACTAGACGGCGACAACAAATGTGTGCTTTACAATTAACGAGTTCTACATTTCATGAGATGCATTTATTGCATCTCACTGTTAACAATTTTTTAGAAGTGATTTTCGAATTTTCGATTAATTTACTGCTCAAAATTTTGTAAAATTTTCTAACTATTCATGTTTCGAGTTTCCTCTTGTTAGTGGATGCTTCTTTTCGGCTGCCTCGCCGTAACTCTTTTTTTTTGAAACTGTATCTGTTTTCATGGGCTTTGGACAAATTCTGGTACTTCTCATCATCGCAATGTGTTTGTTACCTTTTTTCAATGTTTTTTTTTAATTGATGCCTCGTCTATTATGTTTGAATACTCAAACTCCTGAATTCTATTTTCTGATTAACTACTATTGTTAATTTTAAGATTTCACTAAATTCTTTGAGGCCTTCTGGTGTTGCCATGGATCGCCACCGAGCCTACCTTTTTGAATCCTCTTTTTCCTTTGCTGAGAGGTCACGTGTGCGCACTTAGAGTCTACAGTATTCTCCGGATGCCCCCTTACGGGGGCGGGACGGGGTTAAGCTTTGATTAAAATATTTCGGCCAGTTTTAACCAGAATTATATTTTACACTTTATAAAATATGTTAAAAATCTTTTATTTCTACCCAATAATTAGTATATTTTTTCTTCCTATTTTTATGAGTATTCCGTTAGAATAATAACTCCAACATTCTACTCCCCGACCATGAAATAAAGTGGTTTCCGAATATTAGAAAGTAAAAATTGTAAAGCTTTTTTCAATTGATAAATTTGAAAAAAAAAACTCATGCTTGCATACTGTCTGTTAAATTATTATCTGTTTGCACGTTACTTCTATAAATTTTAATTTTCTTCAAAATTTAATTTCATCAACATCTTTTGCTCCACACAACCTTTAGTGATAAAAAAATTAGAAGCGTCTAACATTTAAAAAAAAATTTTTAGACTGATTTTCCTGCATTATTATTTCAGAGAGATTGAATTTCATGAAAAGAAGAAAAGGAAAGAGAAAAAAACAATAATTTTCTTCCGTTTTGCAGAATATATCCAATCAAATAAGAATGATGATGTGTTAGGTTAAATAAATTTGTATTTTTCTTGAAAATTTTGAAAAAGACAAATAATTTTTTCGTTCGTCTCGAACGAAGCAATTTTATTCGCATTAGTTACGGTTGAAACTATAATGTCATTTTTTTAAACAAAATGAAACGAATCATTCTCTCTGAAATTCATTCGTTCGTTAAGTACGGGAAAAGAATTTATCTATCAGTAGATAATAATACTTTTTTTTAAAAACAATTTCCTGAATAAAGAAGAAAATATTTGTTAAAATTGATCTACAAAAACGTATCGTCAGTATGGTTTTATCTCTTTAAAATTATTTCGAATGAAATTAATCAAAATATATTTTTCAACTTAATTTATGTGTATGTTATGTAATATTTTCTAAAACAATTTCATGGTTAAAAAATATATTTGTTAAAAATAGATCAACAAAAATATGTTGTTGGTATGATTTTGTATATTTAAAATTAGCTCGAGAAAAATAATCAAAATATATTTTTTCTAATTAATTTTTGTTTATGTTGCTATGTAATACTTTTATAAGTAACGCTTTGAATAAAGAAGAAAGTAATTGTTAAAAACTGATCGTAAAAATATGACGTTAGTATGACTTTTAAAATGATATATTTTTCTAATTAATTTATCTCTAATATGATTTTATCTATTTGAAATTATTTCGAGTGAAATTAATCAAAATATATTCTTATAATTAATTTATGGTTAATTAATTATGGTTGTGCAATACTTTTTTAAACAATTCCTTGAATAAAGTCGAACATATTTGTTAAAAATAGGCCCACAAAAATATATCTCAACATTATTCTATATTTTTATAATTATTTCGCGCAAGTAATCAAAATATATTTTTCCAGTTAATTTTTGCTGATGTTGTTATGCAATACTTTCTAAAACAATTTCAGGAATAAAGAAAAAATATTTGTTAAAAATAGATTTAAAAAGTATGTTGTTAGTATGATTTTATATATTTAAAATTAGTTCGTGAAAAATAGTAAAAATATAATTTTCTAATTATTTTTTTATGTTGCTATGTAATACTTTTTTAAATAATTTCTTGATTAAAGAAGAAAATGTTTGTTAAAAATTGATCTACAAAGGTATATTGCTAATATGATTTGATGTTTTTAAATGTATATCGAGCAAAATTTATCAAATGTTGTTTTTCTAATTATTTATGTTTTTCTAATTAAATTATGTTTTTTCTAATAAATTTATGTTATCAAAGAATAATGAAGTTATTAAACGGTGGTTGTTAAGTATTTTCAATATCACATATTACTCAATTAATCTAAAAATCATAAATATCGAAAAATGGTGAAAAAATAATATTTTCATTTACAAAAAAAACTAATATATGTGAAAAGGAACTTACAAACATTTTGATGTACATTTACAAACATTTGGATGTTATATGATCTGATAAGCTTAGGGAAATGTATAGTGATAAGGCATATTGTTAAAATTCTTCCATGCACCAAACATCTTTCCGGAAGAATTTTAATAATATGCTTTATCACTATATATTTCCCTAAGCTTCTCAGATCTTATAACATGCAAATGTTTCTTAATTTATATTCAAATGTTTGTAAGTTCCTTTTCACATCTATTAGTTATTTTTAATAAATGAAATTATTATTTTTTCACTATTTTTCGGAATTTATGATTGTTAGATTAATTAAGTAATATATGATATTGTAAATACTTTTATTGCTCTTTCATTAAAAAAAGCAACGATTTCCGCGAAGGTAATAAAAGCCATGTTAATATTAGTACTATTAATACTATTGTATATACATGCGTTTTGCTTTGCCTGTATTAATACAATAATAAACAACAATTTCAATTAGCGGCTATAATCGGGCGAGCTGACAAGATAATATCTTTTTCTTTTTTCTGGTTTTTAAATTCAGTTTCTTTTTTAATTTTAAAAGATTTTAATAAATATTTTCATTTGTAATAAAAATACAAAAAATGTTTATTTGCTATTTTTTGTAATTTTTCTTCTTCTCTTTTAAATACTGTTTTTTCCTTTTATTTCTTTTCTTGCTTTCCCTGTATTTTTATCTTATTACACTGATTACTTCTATGTATCTGCAGCTAATGTACATTTAATAAAACTTATTAATTTTCTTAACTTTCTTTATAAATTTATTTTTCCTTTAATTCTTTTTCTCTCTCAATATTTTACGCCATTTAAATCTTTTATCTTTCTCAAATCTCATATTATTACAATTAAAGGCATCACCAAACGAGTGTAAAAATTATCTTCTTACATAGGCAAATACTTTATTAGGACATCCAAAAAAATCGCAAAACATATATTTTTAAGAGATAAAATAATAAGTGATTTTAAAAAATATTTTTTTTTAAGTGATAATGCTGTCTAATAAATTAAGCATAACATCTCGGATCGTTAAACAGTCTTTTTGACCCAAGTTAATATACGCTTTAAGTAATACTCATTCAATTAAATGCATAATTTGAGCTAAATTCATTTCTTAGACATGTATTTCGAGCCATACGGGTTTTAACTAATGCCCATTTAATTAAATGCGCAATTCGAGCTACATCCATTTTTTAATTACGTGTTTCAAGTTAGGTTCATACTAGTTTTAAGTAATGTCCATTTAAATGCTCAATTTGAGCTCGATCCAATTTCTAGACACGTATTTCGAGCTAAGGTTCATACACGCTTTAAATAATATCTATTTAATTAAATGCGCAATTTGAGCTCGATCCAATTTTTAGACACGTATTTCGAGCTAGGTTCATACGCGCTTTAAATAATGTCTATTTAATTAAATGCTCAATTTGAGCTCGATCCAATTTTTAGACACGTATTTCGAGCTAGGTTCATACGCGCTTTAAATAATGTCTATTTAATTGAATGCGTAATTTGAGCTAGAATCATTTCTTAGACACATATTTCGAGCTAGGTTCATGTGCGCTTCAAGTAATGCCCATTTAAATAGATGCGCAATTTGAAATAGATCCATTTTTTTAAATAAATATTTCGTTCTATGCCGAAACTAAAAACATCGTCGACAATTAGTTTTTGAGAAGTAAGTGGTAAACGGTGCAACAATAACAACAGTTGCATCACTGCTTCTGCCGAAAACACAAAATTTACCGACATGCATTCATTTCAGATCAGTGTTTCAGAATTTTATCTGAAAATAAATCATTGATTAATAATTTCAATTTTTAATTTTTATAAGTAAATATAAAATATTACTTTGGTTCAGAGCATTACAATCTATGAAATACCATCGGAACATAGGAAATGACGAAAATCTCGGCAGATAAGCGTGAAGCGCCATTGAATAATTCATACATACTGTAAGTCATATATTGAGGATCATATAAACATAAAATAATATAATAAGAGAAGAAACATATAAAATATATTTAAAAGGAGAACGCATTAAAAAATATATTTAAAAAGAGAACACATATAAAAAGCACACATATATAAAGAGAAAAAAAATCATCCTCGAATAATTAGAAATTTTTTTTTTTATATTCCATCGTTTTTTAAGTTTTTGAGAGATGTCAAGAAGTCTATGAGTAAGAGTTAAAGTAGTGGTGGAAAATGCGTTCTTATTCTTTATTTTGATGGTTATCTCGGAGACGTTATGAGTTACCACAGTCAAATTTTGTAATAAGTAAAACTTTCTTTTTTTAAAAAAAAAACGTTGTTTTACATTTTCATTTAAGTGCATGTTTTTTCTGTTGACAACCAATTGACTTAAAAATAATAGTAATTCATACTTTCAGAACCAATCACAGAATTTCATTTCATTTTATGATAACGAAAAAATTTATACTTTTGAAAATGGTACATGTTTCATATTTCAAACTTTAATATGTAAAGGTTTTTGTGGAAATTTAACAATTACTTATAATTCAAGATGATCATATCATTTTGTTATTTTATTTTATCGTGTCTATGGACAATTAAATGGCCTCGTGTGCCTTCAAAACTGCATCCGTTGTAAAATATATGGAGTAAGGGATGGACACTCGAGAATGTGAACCGGGGTAAGTTGGATATCGGTGCAGTTCTTGCAGGCAATATAAGTTCTTATTTTGTCGGGAAGAAATTCCATCCCTTTTAAGTGGTTTGTTCTTAGTCTTAGTTTGTTGATGTTAAGATCAACAATTTCAAGAACAAGTTCATCTCAGTAAATTTCGCATTTAAGGGCATTGCACAGGATCCCATGAACCCATGATTTGTCTACCACTGAGGATATTTTCTGTCAGCACTGTGGTCGATATGAGCCAGGTGCGGAATTTATTTCGGTCTCCCACCATCGCTGATATTCGAATCCAGGCCACCTCATTGGGAAGCAAGTGCCCTATTCCCTGAGCTACCACGTCTCAGTTGTACGGATAGGGTTTTGCAAATATGGTTACTCGTGATACTTGTTCAAATTTAAAATAAATAAACTTTTGTTTCGGTTTCTTTTCTATACCCTGTAGTGACATCTGGTAGTGATATTAATGAGAAAAAAAACAGGTCAAAAATCACTCTTGTTGCTTTATACACAAATAAATTTTGAACTAAATGTGAATTATAAACGCTCTTAAAGGGAACACTGAAGAAAAGACTTAGGGATTAATAGAATACATCTGGTAGTGATATTAATGAGGAAAAAAACAGGTCAAAAATCACTCTTGTTGCTTTATACACAAATAAATTTTGAACTAAATGTGAATTATAAACGCTCTTAAAGGGAACACTGAAGAAAAGACTTAGGGATTAATAGAATACATCTGGTAGTGATATTAATGAGAAAAAAAACAGGTCAAAAATCACTCTTGTTGCTTTATACACAAATAAATTTTGAACTAAGTGTAAATTATAAACGCTCTTAAAGGGAACACTAAGAAAAGACTTAGGGAATAATAGATAGCTCGATAATTTTTTCCGTAGCGATTTTAAAATTAGTCTCGTAAAATTATCAATAAAATAATTTTTATATACCCTTTGATAAAATTCGGTTATTTATATCATGATATTTTATAGCACGAAATAAAAACCATTTATTCGGTAAGTGTACTGTTCAGTTTTGTATTTCCTAATAAATGTATGGTTATAAGAACTTTAACTTTGAAAACCAGATTTTCTGGAGAACATTTATCATTTGAATGGAAAAATTACCAAACTGAATTGTTTGGATACCGTTTATTTTGGTTTTATTGATCAGAAGCAGGGCTCGAAAAAACTCCGAAATTTGACTCGTTCCCGAGGACGGCTTGTCCAGCAATGTACCCGCCCTTCTTTGAAACTAACCCGTAGCTTCTAAATAAATAAAAATATAATTTTCTCTTATTTATTGCAAGCATTTATATAAATAGCACAATGAATTAGTACTTACTAGGATTACATTATACAGTAATAAAGGAAATATTAGGTTACTAATAGTAACCTAGTATTTCTTTTGTGAAATAGATTATTTCTTATATGAAATAATTTAAATGACAAAGGTCAAGTTACCTGGAATGTCAATTTATCCGAGGGTACTGCTCTTTTTAAATGAATCAAATATGACGTTTGCCAGTTCCACAATCAAGCCAATGATTTACAGAGTTTTCTGCACAGAAATTTAAAGGGGTTTTCCATTTAGGTAGATGTTCATAATTGCTTTTAACGCTTCTTGTTTGAGACCGTGCATAATGTGCTTTTTTGTAAGTTCATTGCATTTCAACAGCTGCAGTACTCCCAGACAGAGAAAACACCAATATGTAACCATGCTGTATTGTGGGTCATTTTGCTGCATTAGGTGTTTATAAATAGCTTGGGTTTGGAGGGCTGAAGTTTTCTGGTGTTTAACGATGTTATGTATCTTAAATTTCAATGACACAGATTAAAATTTCAGATGTATTCCAACAAAAATTGAAAATATATCACGAACATTAACGGGAAAATGGCACGAATATTTACGAATTATAAGTTTATTTTTTCTGACAACTTCAATGAAATAATTTCCTGGAAGTTTATTTAAATTCTCTCTTTAAAGCTAAGTTTTAAGAAGGCTTTTTTTTTTGAAGGATACTACGCTTCTCAGTAAGATCGCGATTTCATCTCGAAATGGGGAGCTTCCTTCATCAGGTAGTTTAACTTCCGGGTGAAGAACACGTTTACGAAGCGAAAACCTGTTCTTATCCTCAAGTTGGGCCTTTAGTTTAACAATTACTTCTGTGTTTCAATGCTGGTTTTACATTCTTTAATTCTACTACAAAATATAGTCACAGCATTTTATCATTTATCATTGTCATATCCATTATCCATTATTTTGTCATTTATCACTATCATATCATTATATATTTATCATTGTCGTTGTATTAAAGATTCCTAAAGCAAGAATACGTTTTCAAAGCGAGTAGCTGCTCCTATGTCCAAGGTGGGCCTTACGAAGTTTAATAATTACTTCTGTGTTTCAATGCCGGTTTTACATTCCTCAATTCTACTACAAAATATTGTCTCAGCATTTTATCATTTATCACTGTCATATCCATAATCCCTTAGTTTGTGATTTATCACTATCATGTTATTATAGATTTATCATTGTCGTTGTATTAAAAATTCATTCGTTTAACTTTCGTGAAATCAGGGATAGCAGTAGTCAGGTGTAAAAACAAACTACAGACATAAATCACAATTAAGTCTTATCTTGTACTAACTATCTTGCTTTAGCAATAATCTTTCTTTTAGTTATTTCTTTATTTAAAAGAAGAAGAAAATATTATCAGAAAAATAATTGCTTCATCTTATTATCCTTCTACACGAATGAACATGTTTACGATATTCCATCAAAATATTTCAAGTAACGTCAGAGCAGGAAAAAAACACACTAATAATTGAAACAACAACAGTGGAAGCTAAGCAAAACTGTAATTTTCTATTTATCCTTTTATGCGCTTTGTTGTCAATTAGTTTCTACGAAAGTTAATAATACCAGGTTAAGTTCTATTCGAAAAAGAAACTTACTAAAAAGAATTCAACCATGAAAATCAATTAAATAAATGTGTAGCAAGGATACTAAATAAATCAGATGATAAAGCTCCTGGCGACGACCCGTGGGAGAAAACGAGTTCTTGTAACATGATTTCATGCCCCCTAATCAATAACAAATCCTCGTCGACACAATTGCCAGATACTTCTTATTCTGAATATTTTATTAAGCCTGACATTAATTGTTACTGCAGGAATTGCAGATACGGATTTATTTGAAAACATTTTTTTTCTTTGATTTTGTTTATTTGTATCAGGAAGAAAGAAATGACGTATATTTGGAAACTGTTTTATGTAAGTTATTTAATCATAGTAAGAGCCGAAAGCGAATGAAATATACATGGTAATCCGTAATAACAGCCTTCAATAATTATTTTTATTATCGGGTTGTCGAAAATGAAATAAAAAAAAGTCTATTCAGTAATGGTCGAAAATTGTACTTAAGCAATATTAAAACAAAACTGCTATCAAAATCTACCGAATCGATACCGATAGAGTAGACTGAAAATGCAAAACTTGCTGGATTCCCCAAGAAAAAAAATTTAAACGTGAATTAGAAATGCATTTACGCCTCTTCCGGAAATAAAACTGGTTTTTTATGGACTGTTTTATTTTGTCTTCCTTACTAATGATTCGTTAGATTTTGATACTGTTTTTGATTGTCTCATTTAAATACCAATTCACCTCCCAAAATATACCCTAAATGTGCACCTATGTAATATACACCCAAATATACACTACTATGTAAAATATTCCTAATTAAAGTATGGTTAAAAATTGTTGGCACGTTGAGAGCAGATATTTTTGACTGTAAAATTTTATGCCGTGGTTTGCATAGCATTATATATTTAATTACAGTAATTTAATATAGTAAAATTTGTTATTATCAATATTAAATTGTAAAAATTACAATATGTAAGATTTTTTTTAATTCTGCAAAATTTTACATTAAAATGTAATGACTCCATGAGTACCGCTACATTTTTGACGTAATTTCGTAATTTTACCTGGAATTTTTTTACAGTGAATACTTTGTGATGGTCAAAGTGATTTTCTTTAGATATAAGTTGCAATTTATAGAAATGGAAAGAAATATAGTTCTTTTTGCATATCCGGACACATATCCTAAGTAAATTATGCATATTAGTTGCATATCCAACATATTAAGAAATTTCATAAGCTTAAACTCCATAAAAGCTAGAAAAGTCCTTTTATACTGTCATAAATATATCTAGTAACTCTTCGTAATTTTTATTAGCAATCTAGTAAAAAAATCTTGTTGATTTGTCAAAATTCCTAAATATACTAGGTCTCTATTGCAGTATTTTATAACTAGCTTACAGATGCACAAACAACATTATTTTAGCATCTTGCATTACCCTTTTTTCCCGATGTCATTAAAAAATAATTATAAATTCAAAATCTGTGAATTTTTAAGGAAAAAGATCAATGTGATTTGACACATCTCCCATATTTGATATGCGGTTGTCAATGTTCAATTATGCGGACTTTTAATTTTTAACCTAAATCAAGACGCAAGAGAATTCCTGTATCCAGCATTGGAAAAACTCACTTTAGTGTTACATAGAATACTTTTTTTATGACAGCAATGTGCTTCGAAATCTTTTTACGTTTAACAATAGGTGTGTTTTGTCTTAACGTTGTCGCCTGTACCAGCCTGTAACTTTACAGGAATCAATCAGTGATCGTTGGAGTTCGAGTCTGAGGCACATGCGGAAATTTGATTACGTCACAATATGTCACAATAGGGCTGAGTGGCTATCAAGCTATAAATGGTCAAAAATCAAAAAAACCATTATTTTTTCTATATATGTATTTTTTTAATTTCTTACACTTACCTGTTTGTGCATGCATACGTTTTTTACTTAAGTTTAAATTAATGTAGAGCAAGAAGTTGTACTTTGATAATCACTTAGGCCGTGAGACATATATGCACTAACAAATCATGACAAAGCACTTATCCCCGTTTTCTTTTCTATCTTTTAACAGCCATGGCAGGAATGCCAAATAATTTTGATCCCGGTGAAATAACGTGGTCAGGTACTGAGCTGGTTCTTAGTTCTCCTGTCTTCCACAAGCCTACTTACGAGAGGCCTTCCAGCTTTGACATATTTATCGAGCGCCTTGCTGCCTATTCAGGGGGATTACTTAAGCGACAGCCAGAATCGAACTCAAGACCCCCAGCTTTCCACCAGTTTTGTGAGCGACATCTTAACCGATTTAACCACCGGGGCATTATGGAGTGACAACAAAAATTAAAATTTTTTCAAATGTTCGATATTAATTAACAATAACTTTAAGTATGAAAGATATGCTTTATCATGTACTTGAAGGGATATTTTTAAAAATAAAACCTGTTTTAGACTGCCTGAAATCTGTTTTTAATATGTTTAGTGTTTATTAATCAGAAAACTAAAATAAATTATAGTATTAAACTATCAAATTTTGCAAACATTTCCGTTTCATGTAGGTTACCCTAATTGGAACATTCTTTTTCAATTTAATCCTGAACTCTTTGATGTAGATGGGACACCTGCTTTTCTATATTTTAATGCTCTAATTACAAGAAAAATATATTTTGGTATATTTTTAATTATAAAAAAAACAGTTTGATAGTCACAAAAAAATCTGTTAGATTATCGGAATAATATTTGTACTAAAATGCAAAATCAAAATTTTTTTTTCTCGTTCATATTAAAAAATTTATCAATAATTAATTTCGTAAATTAAGGAAATTTCAATGATGAATAACTATTCCTCTTAAATCTATAAATAACTACAAATAAGTGCAAATTTGAAAAATTATTGCTTGGAAGTGATCCGTGTTTGGAATATTTTTCTTTTTAAGGCAGAAAAAGACGCCGGTGTTGCGTGTTGGACTTCAAAACTATAAATTTATTAAAATGCTAAATATAATATTTTTTTACTAATTTTGTCCTAAATCAATGCAAAATAATAAAAAAGTATGGAAAATATGATTAATAAAAGTTATGTGTGGGAGGGTTTACTTAGTGTACAAGAAATAATAATTGATATATTTCATCTTAAACAAATCATTTTTCTTTACCATTTAACATTGAGAAAACGTTTATTTTATTTATTTTGCCTGATATTCTAATCTCAACAGTTACAGTTATTTCTGATATGTTTGACCAAAGGTAAAAACAATTTTCTCCATATTATTTCTTAGAAATCCAAAATCAATTAAGAACTTTAAACTATAACATTTAATGATATTAAAACGAAATTTAATAAATATTTTCTTTAAAAAAATGCATTCAATCGCAGCGTATTTTCGTTAAAATTTATATCGTAAATTTTATAGTTCAAAAACAAACAAATTTTGCGATTTCGTTAGCTATGAACAAATTTAAATTTTTCGTTTTTATATAACAGTCAACAAAACATGCTTGAAAAAAAAAAGACTATACATAAACTAAACAAATAACCAATCACATCGAATCCAAAACATATTTATCTTTGTTTTGAGCTATTTATTTAACACATCAATCATATTTAAACAAATTCCAAATCACCTATTCAAACAAAACATTTTTCTTTACGTATTATCCACAACATCACAAATGCTAAAGTGTCTTAAGCATGTTTGAAATATTTAAAGTATTGCTACCAAGCTCGTTAAATGAGTCTAAATATTCTAGGGTGCGTCGGACATCATTAGCTGGAAAGATTTTCAAATTTAGTAGAAAATGTTCATTATTTCTGACAGAAAACAATTGTCTACCTAACAAAGAACATTTGTTGTTAAGACTTTTACTAATGATTGTAAGGCTCTATTCATCCGTTTTCAGCAGAATGCAACTAATTTCTCTCATAGCAGTATTTGTGAAATTTTCACATCAGTAATGAAGACGAAGATTAACTTCTTTCTCATTCTGAATTCTCATTATTCTATCACATTAGTAGATGGATATTTGAATTGTATGAGAAGCGTATTTGTTTGTTTACATTGTTGTAAGAATTTTTTATTATGTGAAAACTATTTGAAGACAAGCATTTTAGCAAAGGATAGTTTTCTTCGTGATTTAAAGATAAGATCATGACGCGCTAAAAAATTCTTTGTTTTTAATTTTAATTACACTAAAAAAATAATACTATGAAATTGTTATGATGTGTTATTAAATTACCACTAGCATTGCTGATTTTGATCTAAATTTAATTTAGCTGCATATAACTTTTATCTTCACTTGTTGAAACTTTGAATGCTTTTTGAGTTTTCTAAGAAAAATTTTAAATATAATTTAATACTCAATATTTGTTTATTTTGATAAATCGAACGTAAAAATAGTAATGAGTAAAAAAACAAAGCTAAATTTCCAAATGAAAGACAAAATTATGGTAAAAAATACCGTAATATGGTAAAATTTACTGTGTTTCTGGATCAATGAGAACCAATATGTAAGATTTTTTTTAATTCTGCAAAATTTTACATTAAAATGTNTCTGACAGGTCAGACATTTCACCTTATAAAAGCTAGTTAGATAAACTCATGCAACACAGATGACTAATGTTGAGAGACTGAAAGCTTCCTCTTCCCGCTCACTAGGTGGCAGACTTCTGTTGCAGGTGGCGCGGCTGTACTAAAGGTGTGAAATAAGTCACACTTTTTCACAGGTGTTCGTATTATTTTGTCATCCATCTGTATGTATGTACCTAATGAAGCATTTGGATGAATTTTTTATCTTATCTCACCACAGAAGTGGAAATAATTTCAATACATTGCTGTACAATTGGTGAGGATGGACCACAAATGACAACACTCAGAACCAATCTCACGCCGAATCATTTGGCGTCGACAATCAGCCGAGAGACTGACTCTTTCATTTGAGAATAGTAAAAAATCCATGCCCTCTTTGCTGGGTTGCACACAACAGGTCGGTGGGTGTCTGGCTACAGTTTTTTTTCCAAACGATTAGCTCGCCAGTAGGACTATGAAACTGATTTTCCACCTGACTGGATGTATTCTGCCAGTTCCTTTTTTGTCGATAGCACTATGTACCTCTCTTCTGTAGGCGTCCTTCATGGAACACGACTTAACCGTGGCGTCTGCTACACGTTCCAGCTCTTTGAAATAATTTCCAAAGCCTTGAAAGAACACTGTGGCTGACGTCGAACTCTTTTTGCAACATTTTTTGACCTTCAATCTTGCCAACTTTGCTTCTCATTTAACTTTGGTTTCGAACAACAACTCTCAACACCCGCCAAATACTTTATATCTCTTATTTGTTATGCCATGAAATAATCCAGTTCGACAAATCAAAAAATTGCTTGTGCAAAACACGTCTTTCTATATCTCTCACTTATGCCTTAGGTTCACATTTTCCTACCTTCAATTTTGTGGTTACTATCGTTACTATCGTTATATCATCCGCCCTTAGAAATTATCCATCAGTTTACCTCTTTTGCTTTTTATGCTGAACTATCTAAAAATTGTACTTATGGTGGTATGTGTGATTTAATGGCTGACTGGCAGATTTAAAATTACAACTGGAATGCAATACTTGGACATTTTTGACAATGGACATCGCTTAAGTATAGTTAAAGCTGAAATCAAATTTCTCCAGGTCGGGTCATTATTTACACTGCTCAAAACATTTAAAGTATATTGAGGTTGTGAGTAGATCTTGCTCCCGGAGAACTGTTTGAATTATTTATACATTATCGACAGACGTAGTAAGCTATATAAGATAAAAATGACATTTGTTGGCAAAAAAACTGTGTTTTAATGAGCATTTGGGTACAAAAGGGAAAAGAAGCAGAATTTGTACGCATGAGAAAAACAAACAATAAAAGGTATTTCCTTAAAATAAAATAGTATTTATTAGAGGGTATGGTTTCCCCGGACGGCCACCAACGTTGAACACCTCTGAGATATCGAATCAAAGAAGTTATTAATGAGGGCTGGGGTATTCTGTCTTACTCCTCCAAAAGAGCTCTTTCCAGTTTTTGGAGTGTTTGGAGGGTGGAAGGTGTCCAGCAATTCGTCTGCCTAGAATGTATCATACATGCTCGATTGGGTTCATGCCTGGAGAACACGTTGACCAATCCATTCGTGTGTCCAAAATGAAATCATTCACAAAGTTACCAACGTTTGCAATACTCGTCCATTAACATGAAGTCATCTCCAATTGCTGCAGCGTAAGGGACTACAATAGGTCTCAGTATCTCATCCCTGTATTGGTAACCGGTCAGAGCTCCATTTCGAGATCTGGAGATTGGTGCTCCCATCGATTGAGATACCATCATTGACCATCACCTCCTCGCCGCTAAATCTCAAACTTTCGCGCATGAACTCAGGATTGTTTCTAGTGCCACGTTCCCTCCAGATGAAAATATGTCTATTATCAGGGTGAGCAGAAAAACGGGACTTGTTAGAGAAACGAATATTATGCCATTCATTTCTCCTCCATCTACATGCTCTGTTGCCCACTCCCTGCTGGCGCGACGTTGCCTTGCTGTTAACTCGACACACTCCATAGGTCGGCGATCATAAAGACCTACAGCGTGAAGGTGGTTTTGGACATTTTGTGTCAAAACTGTGATGCCAGTAACCGAACGAAGGTTTTGAAGAAGAGTGGCATTCATATTTCGGTGTCTCCTAGCCGTTAGTGTTAAATAACGGTCTTCATGGGGTGTTGTTGCACGGCCCTTTCCTTTTCTTCGGCCTGCATTTCCAGTCTCCAAAAAATGGTTCAAGATCCTGAAAACTCCAATATCTTCTTCGGCTTGTGTTTGGCCCTTCTTAAACCGACCAACAACTCTCCAAGCTTCTGATTCGGTTAAATGACTTTGTAGAGACATTGCACTCATCGAAACAATGCTCTTACTGAATGTCGATCATTCTTTTCCGCTTTGTCTCACATTAAGTTGAAAGTCAAATCAAATTCTCTGATGCTTAAGCATCGTCTCCGATGTCAAACTCAAAATTTGCATACTGAGATGTTTGCAAATAAGATAAAATTGCATTTGTAACTTTCTCCTTCCATTTAATGCAACAAAAAAAGATTTTTTATAAAGTTACTTAATACAAAATTTTCAATATTCTTTGATTGTTTTGAAGATTGTATTTTAATAAATATTCTCTCTATATATATTTAGTATGTATGTACCAGTAATTATATAATTTATACATACAATGATATTGTTATCGATGTTTATGAAACAAAATAATGATGGAAGAGTAGAGATCAAAGGGTTGGTAAAGTTTAATTGTTGTGCGTATAAGTTGCATAACAAATTTGAGTGCAAGAGCTCCAACTTATTGTTTTTTTAATGAAAATATTTATTAAACATCAAATTGAGTAGCATTTTTTATCATGAAATTTAGATGAAAATATTTTTACATGAACTGTCACATTTTATCTGTGAAAGCATGTATTAAGCTTCTGACTGATTACGTATTTTGACTGATCAACGTATGATTTCCTACCATATTCATAAACGAAAATTTGAACATAATTTTTTTAAAAATTTTATCAATAACATGTATTATGCTTCTGATTAATAATGCATTAGTGTTGATGTGAATTTTATTTATAAGAAATGATGAAAGCTTTTGACGTAATATAGGTATTAGGCAGAAAAGTGACGCAAATAAATTTTAAAAAAATAATTTAAACTATTTCCTTAAAAATTCGATTAGAATTTGTTTTCTCTTTGCTTGCGTGAACATTTCTTTTCGAAACTCTTTTCCCGAACATATCCATGTTTCTGCCGTTTCTTTTTCACTTCAGCGAAGTTGTCGCTTTTCAATCTTTCAAGTTTTGTTTTCATCGCTCTTACTTAGGCAAGCAGAAAACAAGTGAAAACGAAAGATGGCCAACAATTTTTCAAAATATGAGTGAAAAAGAAAGTATGAAACCTGCCCCTTTCTTGTCCTTCGCTTCAGTGATACAGATCGAAGAGTTGGAAACAAAGACAACATAACCATAAAAATGAATAGCGAAAAAGAAAGCGACAGATGAAAAAAATACTTCACCAGATGGATAAGTTACGAAAAGAAATTCGAATACTATTTTCTCTGAAAACTTTAGTTTTGGATAGAATTTTTTTTAGATAAGACATATCTGAAACGCTTAGAAAAGAACAAAAATCAAAATTTCAAGTTATTAGCTGAGGAATTTTCCCTTATTTTTTAAACTATTTGAACTTCGAGTACTCAACTTGACGTGAATTAATTTAGTCTATTCTGATATATATTTCGTAAATGGAACCAAAACAATTATGCGAGAATTGACTTATTTTCAGAATCAAATGTAAAACTCAGAAAGTTCAAATATTATTCAAATATATATTATACATTTATTTAGTTGTAACCTTTGGAGAACTAAGCTGGGATCATCTGACTCAAAACAAAGATGCATTTTTTAACTGAACCATCGATTTCTGATTCATCTATTTATTACCCATTGGAAAAATGGGTGTTGTTTTGGGTTTAATGGCGGGAGCATCATATTCGGACGTCATCACAATTTTCAACTGCGTTCAAGAATAATACTAAACAGTGCGCATGCGTTGTCATTGGATGCGCTGCTGTGGCGACCGATGCTGTTTGATAATTTTCCTAGAATTCTTTTTTTTTTCTTTTTATTTTCACCAGCAGGCATTCTTATTATATTTACATAATAACAATTTAAAGTATTTTTATATTCTTTTTATTATTAACTTATAATTACTGTCTTGACGGTGGTTTTAATGTGAATATGAATACTGATCTAGAAAAAGTATTTTGTGACGTGTTGGAACATGTATACAGGCAGGATTTGAAGACCAATACGACGACAAGAGGACAAACATTAATTGAAACAGTTTTTGAAACCCATGATTTGAAATTTTGAATTGATTTTGTGGCGTTTATCGGAGTCAACACAGAAAAGAAAAAAAGCACTTGGCCAATGGGTAACCAGTGATAGTAATAAAGCGATCACATTTTTTTAAAACTATTTTTATTATCTTTCTTGTTTTCAAAGCAGCTCTGGCTGTATTCTGAAAGGTGAAAAAGCAATTGGCGTGTATACGCAGCTAAGCGCGTGTTGAACTTGCCGTGGCTGTAAATCTTCTCGTTGGTTGAGGTCTAACAGGTTTGGAAAAAGGAGTTCTAATTCTGGTAGTCATAGCATGAGGTAGGGCAGTTGTTTTGTTTCTTAAAAGTCATTTGCTCATTTGTCTGCTCATTCATAAGTTTGTTTATTTTTTCTTTATGTTTTCTTATATGCAAATATATTTTCAAAACTTAAAATAAATTATAATTTTCAAAAAAAAAAAAAAAAAACAGTGTACCCTTCCTCAAGCTACGCTCATATCTGATGCCTCAAACATCGTTTACCCAGGATCACAATTGCGTGTATTTTCTTTGTACTCTTAAAAATAGATCCCTTAAAAGTGAGACAAGGTGCTTGCCCAAGGTTGGTTAATGCGTTCTCGAAATTTGCTCTTTTATCTTTTGCCTATTTTAAAGATGTCTTTTATCTGTAGTTTCTTCCATCGATTTCTAATCAGATATCCAAATCAGGAAAGATATTTCTAAAAACACTAGACTTAATCGCTACAAAATTTATTTGGTGTATTTGGGTCAGATCAAAACTCAAAAAAGAAAAAAAAACCTTACATGCACAGTTGATTTTTTTAAAAATTTCATTTTATAGCTATCGTTGAAGAGCCGTCCCAGTTTTGGGTTTACAACTACTAATGATCAACTTCATAGCCTTGTAATTTTGAACCCAATCTAGAAGACAAGGGAACTGCTGTATCCTCTTGTACTCTTGTGTTGGGCGAAATTTGCCCTTTGTGGAGGACTTTTTGTTGGAACTAACACGCATTTGCGTTATTTGTTGATGATAAACCTCACACTGTTTGGGACTCTAACCCATGGTCCGTCTACCACTGAGGATATTTTACGTCAGCATAGTGGTCGGTGCGAGTCGGATATGGAATTTGTATCGACCGACCGTCTCTGGGAATTGAACCCGGCTCACTTCATTGGAAAGCGATCGTTCCATCCCCTGAGCCACCACGGCTCATGCACAGCTGATTGTAACAGCAGATCAGAAATATTTAAAAATATAATAAAAATACTAGGAGGAGCATAGTTTCTTAGTTATGATCAAAATGGCCGGTAGCCGTAATTTCAGGTATACAAATCAATAATTCAAAAACTAATTGCTCAAAATTATATAAAAATTTTAACCATGATTTTTCAAGGTTTTAGAATAGGTCTAGCATTTAAATAAATAAATAAAAAGGAGACATTCAGTTATATTTAATTTTCGGTCAAAATACCCCATTCCTTATTGATAGAGATGAATTAAAGTCCTTAAAAATAAATTTTTGCTTCTAAATATTCCCATAACCTAAATTTGAAGAGTTTTGAATGAAATCTGATTTTCCATCCACTGAGATATTTTATTAATTTATTTATGATTTTAATTCATTCTTTCAAGCCTTTATAACAAATGCAAACAGTGCCCGAGCCTTTCTATAGGAAAGAGATCTATGCTCTAGCATGATAAAAGCATTTCAGAAACTTTCTAAACTGATAGCTAATTGACATTAAAAGCATTAAAGAGTCGTAAGAAACTTTTATCACTCTCCGCAAATTGCTTTTTAATTAACTAGCAAACTCAATATATATGCAAATTAATGCTATCACTTTAGATTATTTTACGGTCTCTGGATTATCTTTCAATGATATGACAGTAAAAATACTTAAATAAACTTTAGACTTTAAAAATTCTATTATGTTTTTTATTATTTAATAAGAAACTTTATTTGCTTATCAAAATAACTTATAACTATTTTTTATGTTTTGAATAAAGAAAAAATCAGTAAGTAGTGTTAGACGAATAATTTTTTTACAAATATAATCAGTGATAAAGATTTATATATTAAAATAAACGCAATTAGTTGGATTATAATATAAATAAACAATTGATTAAAAATGTACTTACATCTTTGATTCATTTATAACAAGCTGGGAAACATTAATTAAGAAAGTGCAAAAGCAGCGAATCAGAAATTTAAATATTACAATTTAGCAATTATAAATAATTTAAAAAAAGAAAATCTATTTAGCTAAATATATTATTAATATATCTGACTGCTAAAAATCTGCTTAGATAAAGTGGATTAAATTAATTTGTTTGAGGATGTTTAAATTTCATTTATGTAATATAAATGGTAAAACTATTTTAATAAAATAAGTTTCATTGAAGTTAAAGAAAAAAAAATGTTTCATAAATACTCGAAGTGTTTTGATTTTTGATTTTTTTTTTTACCCAGAACAAAATTATTTAATATCTGCTGCATCTATGCAACATATTGTAAAATATTCAGAATTCTTATAACTTCAAGAATATTTCGAAAGTTTTGCAAATATTTTTTACAGATTATGCATTTATTGCATTATCATATTTTGAGAATATAGGGTTTGTAATAGCATTTCCAAATAATGCCATAAGTCAACAAACAATTTTATAAATGTGCGCCTTTGGCTTTTTAGCTGCTTTTGACAGTATCCAAAGTGCTGATTTGGAGTGTATAAAAGTTTCAGTCTGGCTGTTCTCTATATCAAAATTTAACTTGGAAGTTCTCGCCACAAAATGTTTTGCTTGCTGCCTGGTACATTGGTTTGTTAGTTGTTGTTGTCTTGTCCAGTAGTGCAAGGAAAATTAAATTTGTCTAAAAGTATCTAAAACAGCTTTGGCCACATCAATAATCCCTATGGGCCGACCAGTCTGTGTAGGGGGCAGGGAACTGTCCTTGCATCAGAAAGGTTCTGGGTTCGAATCCCGGGCAAGGCATGGATGTTTCTTTCCCTCTATCTATGTTCTATGTCCTTTCTCCTTTGTGTGTGAATGTGACCCGCCCTATAAACGGGTTGTGGTAGTGTGACGTGGGCGACGCTGTTCCACCGCCGTGGCTTCGCCACAGGTGCCCACTGGGTAACGAAAAGAGAATTAGCAGTTCTGGCACTTTCTGTGGCCAATGGACAATAGCTCCAAGTGCCCGCCATTAAAAAAAAATAATCCCTATGGAATAGAGGAGTTGCTGCGGGGGATCCTGAAGAGCTTCGCCAGTATGGCTGGGCAATCAAAGACATGGTCGGGAGAGAGTTCGGTGTCGATGCAGTGAGGACAGTTTCTGTAGCTTCGATGGCCATCGGGAGATATTTTCATTCCCTTGAAGTGTCCCTTTAGTCCTCAATCTAACTATGGTTGTGGAAATTTGCTTAGGTCAATGTTTGTTTAGGTCAATTAATTGACCCATGGTCAAATCCTAATGATCATTTCGAATTCTGCTCCTGGACTTCCAGTAATAGTGATTTATAATCGCCTTTTCGTCGAACTAACTGTTTGAAGTTTTCCTGTCCGTATTACGTGTTTGTTCTTTTAAAAAGTCCTTCACAAAAACTACCTGGTTCATATGCTTAATCCAAGAGTTCTGTTGTCATCTGACTTGGGTTCAAAATTACAAGACTGTGGAGCTGAATTTTGATAGACAAAAATTCAAAATTTAGTTTTTTTTACACCGTAGTTTATTAAATGAAATTTATTTTGGAATAAAGGAGAAAAAGTCCGTCTCCCAATTATATGACCCGATTCATATCCTGGTGACGGCTGATTAATTCATGCCCTGCTCTCAGTCAGAATATTCGTTTGTTTTCCACTCCAAACAGTGCAAATGCTGGGTTAGTGCAGCTCAAAAAGTATCCTCCGCGAAGAGGAATTTGCTCTAATGCTTTATGTTTAATGCTTATACTTTTCTGTCTTTTGGTTTGGATCTTAAATTACATAACTAATAAGTAAAATATTGAAATTGCGTAGAATTCACTCATCCTATACTTCACATCCACTATGAAACACTTTGAAATGCTGATTTTAAATTAAAAATTATTTTTGAGCAATAATAAGAATTATTTTTACCTTTAAAAACTTCTCCTTACAGAAAGAAACCGAAGTAAATTTTAACTATGGTGAAAACCTAAAAGAAGTCTACTTGAAGCAAATTATTCACATAATCAAATCAATTTAAGACAAAAATCAAAATCATTCAAAGCCTTCATTCTATTTGTCTTTTTGAGAAAGAACAATATTTCCTTTAAAATGCATTGAAATAATAAAATCGAATTCAAAACGTTTGGTGATAAAAAATATGTCATGAATTTTTTTTCAAAAAATAAAAATTCTGGACAACATTCTAGACATTCTTGAAAAATTTTGTTTCATCTTTTTTCATAGATTGTTGAAAACGAATTCCTAGAAGCGCATTAAGACTTAAGAAATGTAATTAAACTTTCATTATATTTTTTTTTCTAAGAAAGAGCAACATTTCTCCCTTTAAAATGCATTGAAACAATACAATCGAATTCAAAACGTTTGGTAATGAAAAATTATTTCAGAATTTTTTTTTATTTTCAAAAAATATTCTGGATAACATTCTAGACATTCTAACCTTAAGAATTTGTTTCATCTTTTTTCATAGATAGTTGAAAAAGAATTCTTAGAAGCACTTTAAAACTTAATAAATGTAATTAAACTTTCATTCTATTTGTCTTTCTAAGAAAGAGCAACATTTCTCCCTTTAAAATACATTTAAACAATACAATCAAATTCAAAAAGTTTGGTAATAAAAAATTATATCAGTATTTAATTTTTTAAAAAAAATTCTAGACAACATTCTGAACATGCTTGTGAGACAAATTACATTTTCGTTTCATCTTTTTTCATAATTCATTGAAAGAGAATTCTTAGAAGCACTTTAAAATTTATGAAAAGTAATTAAACTTTCATTATAACTGTCTTTCTAAGAAAGAACAACATTTCTCCCTTTAAAATGCATTGAAACAATACAATCAAATTCAAAAAGTTTGGTAATAAAAATTATCTCAGAATTTCTTTTTAAAAAAATTCTGTACTTTATTCCAACATTCTTGAAAAAATTAACTTTTTGTTTTATCCTTTTTCATAATTCATTGAAAAGGAATTCTTAGAAGCACTTTAAAACTTAAGAAAAGTAATTAAACTTTCATTCTATTTTGTAAGAAAGAGCAACATTTCTCTCTTTAAAATCTTCACCTTGCTGAAACAAACCAAAGAGGGGATTTAAAACATAATTAATGACTAAGTTACAGCTGCCAGGAGCATTCGTGCATACCGCAACACCTTGATGTTGATATATTACCTGACAGAATTCTTCTTTTGTTATTCAACCACAAAAGAATTCCAGAAACTTCAGGAGGTTTCAGGAAACGCAGAATTAAAGGGAGTTTTAACACCCATTTTTAAACGCTTCATTACGCTAAATATTATAACAGCTCAATTTTCTTGCCCTGTTGACCTCAAATTGATGATTCATGAATGAACAATGGATTTTCTACTTGGTTCACAGCAGTTGATGATTTAAACTTTCTTGCTTTCTTTAGAATAGATCTTAACATTATAATTGATCAGAAAAAACTAGAAGATAAGAATATGCTGAATATTATACAGCTGAATTTTTTATTTTGTTCGGCATAAACTGTTGATTTTTTGCCATATCTCATGAATGATCTAACTCGGAGAAGTTCGTTCTTTTTTTCATTTTCAGCACAGTTTATGTTGTATATTGTTCCATCAACGAATCATAAAAGTGTATATTTAATGCTAAGGAAAGTAATGCAATATATATATNATTTTGGAACTTCAAGGCTGAAAACATACCAATGAATAATAATTAGATTTATATTTCAAAGGAGTTATTTTCAGAATCTTTCCGTCTTTCACTTCCATATTAGGAAGCATTAAATGATTTTCCTTAATGCGTAGGATTACAAGGTATGCGACGATTGAGCCTTTTCACTCATTTTCTGTTAGTACTTAATGCAGGAGCGATTGTTTTTGCGTGACTCTTGCTGTATGATGTATTTCATGTAAGTAACCAATGAACACCACTGCGAAATCCTGCACAAAACAATATGATAAATAAAGTTAAAATAATTTCATTTGTTAAATTTATTACTATATTTTATGCTTCCCTGTGGCTTTATAATAGAAGATTAAACAAAACATGTTTTAAGCAGTTTATCTTACAAAATAAAGATTAATTGTTTTCGGAATCCTTTGGTATGATACTCTTACTCGAGGCCAACTCATGAAAGTCAAAATTTACCACAGTCAACCGATTTTAATTGATTCTTATCCCCTTTAGAGAGACAGTAAAAACTTATTTCTACAGTATCTATATTAAAGATTCCCAGTATTTGGTCAAATTTGATAGCTTTTAAATATACTAGCATAATACATTGTGCATATATCTATTAAAACTGCACCAATTGGCATATTACCAGTACTGCATTCAACTAATATTATTAAATGTCATTTGGCGTCAATAATAAAACAGTGATTTTTTGCATTTCTCCTCAGCGGGTTAATGTCATTTCTCAATTAATTTTGGTTTACAGTCACTTGAGTTTATAGATTATTTTATATTTCAGTTAGTACTTATTTCCAAATTTAATTAAGCATTATTGACATCTGTAATAATATGGCGATTTTTTAAATTTTTCCTAAATGATTTAGTACGCTTTTTTATTAATTTCGCTTTTTAATACCTAACATATTATTTGATTTTCAACTAGTATTAATTACAAAATTTAATTAGGCATCATCACTATCTAATATGTAAAACAGTCGAAATGATCAGCAATTTTCTGGAGGGTATCTTTAAATTATATAGAAATTATGACAAATAAAAATGAATAATGTAGTTAAAAGAATTAATTAAATTTCGAAACTCTTTAACGTATCAATTATTTATAACTAGAACGGGAGGATTCGATCGTTAAATGAAAAGTTATTCAGGGTGGTCCATTTTTTTATTTCGAGCACTGTACAAAAAGACTCCTTTTCTTGTTTCTTCGAATTCATTTTCTGTCAAAGTGCAAAACATATTTGATATATAGTAATCTTAGACCTAACACTAACACACTCATTTACAAGGAATATTTTCATACTAAAAATATATGTGTTATATCCTGTTTGAAAATTTTTTTGTATTTTTTTTAAATTTTACTCAAAATGAAATGATTTAGATGTCAATTGTACTAGTTAACTTCATTGGATCAAATTATATTATTTTTAATTATAATTAATAAAAATTAGAATTTACTCCGACTAATGTAGTTAAACTGCATATATTATTCAATTTAATCCTGAATTGTTAATTATATGCAAAAAATTTTCAATTTGCTTACAAAGTTCTCGAGATATGGCGGAATGCGTAGAAAGTACAATTAGCATTAAAGATTAATACTTTCCTGACCAAACTACTGGAACCATATTTCTCAGATTGAGGCTACCCCCTATATATTGGAGGTCAAAAATCCAAATTCCGACTAAAAAACTCAAATGTTTATTCAGAGAAAGTACGTTTCTGTGTCTGATTTTGTAACTTAAAATATCGTCTGCAATATTTAGCTTATTGGAGAAAACCCCCTCGAACCATTAAGATTGAGTCCTAGAACGTGAAGATCCGATCATTGGATCATATGTTATTTTGGGAGGTTCGTTCTTTATTTTGCACACTTGTACATACATAATTAAATATATACCTTGATAAAAAGTTAATTCAACAAAGAATTGATATTGAAGAGTATTTAAGGGTTACATAAAATACTAAATATTAAATATATACTACATACTTTCAGATATGTGTACAGAATTTTTAAAAATCGTAATTTTAATATCTGTCACCCATCACAAAATAAATTAAATGTGTAATAAGTAGCAATAAAAAATTAGATTTTTTATTTCCAAGAATATAAATGAAAAAAAATATTAAAAATCCCGCTATCCATAAACTGGATGTTTTTAAGAAAATTTCATGCATTTTCTTCATACATTGTTGGAAATTATGAATTTTTTCAAACCATAATACGAGGGTTGCTATTTATATTTCTGGCCTTAGCAACAGTAAGTGTTGCTAGGCGACCGCAGACGATTTTAATCGAAAGTTTGATATTTTTAAACATAAATTCAGCAGACGATTTACCATTATAGCTTCATTGTGTTGTTGACAGTAAAGTGAAAAGTTCTTCTCTTTCAAAAAATGGAATTGAATCGTGAACATTTTCGTGCCATTATTTTTCATAACTTTCGACGTGGATTGTCAAGACAAGAGTGCTTTGATGAACGTAATTCCTTATTCAGCGATAAAGCGCCATCCTACAGCACTGTAAAAAACTGGTATAACGAATTTAATCGTGGTCGATGTTCGATCCAGGACGAATCCCGTGCAGGTCGTCCAAAATCCGTTGTTGTGCCAGAAAAGATCGATGCTGTGCGTGAACTGATAAAGCAAGATCGTCATGTGACATACCGTGAGATAGAGGCGTCTTTGGACATTAGTATGACTAGCATCAATAAAATATTGCATGAACATTTGAGCGTAAAAAAAATTTGTTCGCGTTGGATCCCGCATAATCTGACAAACGCTCAAAAAAAGGCTCGTGTCGATTGGTGCAAGGAAATGTTGGAAAAATACGTTCAAGGTACATCAAAGGCTGTGTATAACATCTACACAGGTGACGAATCATGGATCTATGCATATGAGCCGGAAACAAAACAGCAATCAACTGTATGGGTCTTCCAAGACGAGGCAAAACCAACAAAAGTTGTTCGAGGAAGAAGCACATCGAAACAAATGATTGCCTGTTTCTTCGGCATTAACGGTCATGTGGCAACAGTGGCGTTAGAGCAACGCAGGACGGTCAATTCTGAATGGTACACGACCATTTGTTTGCCAGAAGTCATCGGAGAAATTCGAAAAAAGCAGAAGAACAGGCGAATCATTCTTCATCATGACAATGCGAGCTCTCACACATCGACTCAAACAAAGGCATTTCTGACGGAGCGAAAGATCGAACTGATGGGTCATCCGCCGTACAGCCCTGATTTGGCACCCAATGACTTCTTCTTATTCCCACACATCAAAAATAAATTACGTGGACAACGATTTTCGACCCCCGAAGAAGCGGTTGATGCATTCAAAACGCATGTTTTGGAGTTACCTCAATCGGACTGGAAAAAGTGCTTTGAAAATTGGTTCAAACGCATGCAAAAGTGTATTGATCATCATGGAGAATATTTTGAAAAACAATAAAACCAATTTCGATCCTACATATTTGTTTTTTCATTATTAGGCCAGAAATATAAATAGCAACCCTCGTATCGTTCATTTTAACGCAATCATATTATGATAATAAGTAAAATGATATTATCTCACTCTTTAACATTAATTACAGTATGCTATTATTCATTATGAACGAAAATGAGGTTCAACGTGACATTAAGATAGTCGAAAATTTGTTCCATATTAGGGTTAAAGGTTATGCATTTTGTTAAACTCTGAATCGTCTTTCTCATTGAGAATATAACCATTCATATCTCGAAATAAAACTGAAGAAATATTCCATAAAAATAAGAATATATTTTCTAAAAAGGGGTCTCTTATTTCTTTGAAAAGTATATCTTTGAATATGCCATTTCTTACAAATGGTAGTATCTTATTACTCCTTTTGCAATATTTTCTTTTAAAAAAAAAGATTTTTACGGACACATTTATATATTATGGTTTTGAATACTGAGAAAGTTATTAAAACTAGAAGCAAAACTTGAAGCATTCTTCAATAGTAAAAATAATTTAATTTATTTGATAAAAACTTAATTTTCTAATAACATTACGAACTATATTGTATTAAAAGAGAAGTTTTTTAGAAAAAATTCTGTCTCATGTTGATCTAAACTGAACTTTGCGCTTGGGAAACAGGCATTTGTTTAATCAATTATTTCATATATTATTGATATTTATTAGTTTGGAATGAACACCGTTATACATTAACGATTTGGACTTTTTATTTATGCCATTTTTATAGTTATCTGGATAGATTTTCAATATTTTTTCAAAATTTGTTGATTCATTTTGTACGTAAAAAAAATATGTTTCAAAAATGCTTTTATGTGCCTTAACTATTCTAAGTACTAAACACGGTTGGAATTCATAAGAAAAACTGGGAGCATTCTCCAAATAAATATGAAACATTTTATACGTATTTTACAATCATCCCAGACATTTTACAAATACTCCAACTCAAAACATTTAATAAAATAATCTCTCGATATCAAAAGATATTGCATTTTCACTCTTCAAAATAAGGTATCTTATATAAAATAGGGTATCTAAATAGGGGTCTAAAATAGGGTATCTTATGATAAGCAGTTCTGGAAAATTATTGTTTGAAGTATATTTATTTTATCAGTAAAAATACTTTAGCGTATTTAATAAAAAAATAGTTTCCTACTACATTATGAACAGTATTATATTAGAAACGATATTGTTAAAATTTGTTTTAGTTTGAAATGATTTAAACTAAACTGCACAATAAAAAATTTCATGGTCAGAATATGATAAAAAGTACCGGAACTTGGGTGCCAGTACTTTTTTTTCCATGAAAAACATCATTATTATAAAATTTTACGGAAATCTGATATACCGTAACTTTTACAGTAATATTTATTGTAAAACCACTGAATTATTGTATAAAATTACGGCATAAAATTTTACTGCAAAAATGATTAAGGATTCCTAATTCCTGTGCTTTTTACGTAAATTGATCCAGTATTTTTTACAGTGTACATAATTGTGAAATAAATAGTAGTCAATCATTTAATTCAAATCTTTATTATTATTTCTTGGTATTGAATAAATGACGATATGATAGAGCAATTTTAACTATTTGTAACCTGTTTTAATAGTTTGGGAAGTTTTTTTAATAAATTTTTGAAACAGTTTGGTTTATTATATTTTTATAAAAACCGACTTTAAAAACGCTTTTGGATATTTTTAACTATTCTGGACAGAAAACGCTCTTGGAATTCAAAGAAAACTTGGAAACATTCTCCAAACAAATATGAAACTTCTTATATGCATTTTACAATCATCAAAGACATTTTACAAATACTCAAACTCAAAATATGGGACATAAAAAGATATTGCAATCTTGCTCTTCAAAATACAGACTCTAAAATAGGGTTTCTTATTTCTTTGAAAAGTACGTCCTTGAATATGCATTTCCTCATAAATTGTAGTAGCTTTTCATTCCCTTTGAATTGTATCTTTTTTTCTTCTTTATGAAACGCTTTTTACGGACACATTTTTTTGTAATTTTGAATGGTAAGCAAGTCTTGGAAAAAAAGTTTAAAGTACCTACTTTCCAACAGTAAAAATAATTTATCTTCTTTGAAGAAAATTAAAGTTTTTTAATGATATTACAAATTTTACTGCACTTAAAGAAGCAGACTTTTTAAAACAAGTGGGGGAAATTGAAATAAATGCAACAGTAGAATTGTGAAATGTTAAAATTTTTTTGTAATATTTCTGATATTTTATTTTTTAATTTTTCAATAGCATAATTATAGAAAAAGATTGATTGAAAATAATTTTTTTTACTGATTTTTTTAAAAATTTGTTTACTGATTTTCTTTTGAGTAAGATGAAGAATCTTACTTGGCGATAATTCTTGGTTTAGCGACAATTCTGTGATATTATTTGTTGTCTTAGTTTTCAATGACGTCACCTTCGCAACTTTTCTTTACCATTACGTGGTTGGTTCTTGGTTAATTTTTATACATATATACTTTTATGATTATTTTTATACCTTTAAATATAAGAATATCCCCATTTGTAAACTACTATCATTATTTCAACATCTTATAGGGCAATTTAGAAAAAATTGAGAAAATTCAGTTATTTTGAAATTCTAAGTTATATTTTGAAGGTCATTAAAGCGTTTCAAAGGTGATCTAAGAGTTGTATAGCATACATTCTTATGCTATTTCTTAATTATGACTTTTTTGAAAATATTATACAAATGGATAAGTATACTTTTACTGACTTATTTATATGTTTGATTTCACAATACAAATTATTTTTATACTAATCGAAGTCCCAATATCTCAATAGTATATATGCTTATTTTAACTAGTATTTAAATATTTCATTAACTTTTCTGTACATTATCAGTATTCGACTGTTATAATAAATTGGAAATCTATATATATAAAAGAAAGTCGTGTTAGTTACTTCACTTATAACTCAAGAACGGCTGAACCGATTTAGCTGAAAATTGGCAGGGAGGTAGTTTAGAGCCAGGAGAAGGACATAGGATACTTTTTATCCCGTGCGATAAACCGTTCCAGCGATATCAGTGAAAGTCGAAATGGAATTTTCTGATTGGTTAAAAGCTAGCCATTGTTTTAAATTTTGCTATAAACGATTCAATTTTCAAATATCTTGAAGATAACAACAGTGATATTTTCTANAGTGGTCAACAGCGCTCTTTTATTAAATTCCGTTGAACTACTAATCAGTAAAGCTTTAATTCTGGTAATTTTCAATCAGAAAATTGCAATATCCAAAAGAACACATTTGCGATTAACTGAAATATATTAGGTAAAACATCTCCAAAACTGTTCAACACTTTACCTAAATATTTTTTTTTGTTAAGATGTAACACAATTGAAAAATTTTGATGTCTTATAGCTGAACATGTATTTAATAACATACTCTGAGAATTCATAGTGAAGCATTTACTTGCTAAAATTATTTTAAAACCAAATATTTGAGCGTTTACTTAAAATAGATACTAACCTATAAATACTATAATAAATTATAAATAACTCTATTCTCTGTTCGCTATCGCTTATCAACCTCCGGAATTACAGTTCTTTTTAGATCATTTCGCTATCTGGTTCACTTTCTACCCCCCTTTATCTTGTTAAATAGCGCAGTTTTAATAATTTAATATTTTTTCATAATTTAATTTTTTTTAATAATTTAATATTTTTAATACTTTTATTCATTATATTAGCTTCTATACTCCAAATTTCAACTTATCAAAAAATGCATCAATTGAACTATTTGTTAAATAAATTCAAGGACATATTTCTTACAATTACTTCTCAATATTTATAATTAGATTTACAATATATTTCTCCCTGTCTGGCATAATGTTGCCAGCAACAATCGACTCAAATTTCTTACGATTAGTCTTTCTTTTACCTCGAAGAATGCGACTTCCTTCGATACAAAATATAATTAAATCATAATCCAGAACCATTTTAAATTTAATCAAAATAAGACGCCTTCAAAATTTTTTCGGCAAGAAATGATATTTCCCCTGATAATAGTTTTTGTTGACCGTAATTTGACTAAATGAAAAAAAAAAAAAAATTCAACTTTGACATTAACAACTCAAAAGGTCTAGGCAGCAGAAACTTTTTAACTAAAAACAGAGAGATACATAATAAGTAATGGTTTAACTGTAATTTAACCGCATTGCCGTAAATGTAGAGAGATCAGCGTGGCTGACTACTGTTTGTCTAAGATAGGTACTCTTCCCGCCACAAAGTCTGCGGCAGTCTAGTGCTATGGAAACAAGAAGAGGGCATTTTAGGGAGGGTAGCTTCGATGAAGATGTCTCCTTTCCTCTCACCGAAACCAGTCATAAAGAGGAACCCCTCACCCCTACTTGAAATAATCATACCTCGTTACCATAGTCACCGCCACAGCTCCAGACGAATGTCTGGAAGAGTACCTATCTTAGACAAACAGTACGGAGACAATGGTTACGGGTTTGAATCCCGCTCAAGGTATGGTTATCTGTTGTGTGATGTGTAAATGTGGCCTTTCCTATGAATGAGTATACGTGGCAGTGTGGCGAGAATAAAGCTGTTTACCTCTGTGACTTAGGTTCACAGGTATCCACCGGGTAACCTAAAAAGCAGCAATTTCGGTATCTTCCGAGGCGAAGAACAGGAATTCAGCGCCTGCCGTAAAAAAAATAATCACTTTAAGAAAAGAAAATAGAACAATTACTTAAAAGATACTTCCTGAGATTAAGAACATAGTTGAATATTTACAAAATAAAAAGAAAATCTGAGAGTACATAAGTTAAATGTTTATCTAAAGACAAAATCTAACGGCATAGAGGAACGAAGTATCCTTTTAGGCGTTATAGAATATTTATTAAATATAAGGTGTTGTTTTTTGTTTATTTCATTTCATTATAATGAACACTCATTCTACGTATTTTAATAATTTAGTAAAATTATATATTTACACTGTGAGAAATATATGGTTAAAACTACCAGAATATGGTTATAATTTACAATGTTTCTGTCACTATGAGAACATTAAAATTGTTAGTAAGTTTTACAGAAGTGCTCGTGTGAAGGTTTTAGAAAAATTCACAGCAAAATAACATTTTTAAATGTATGTTAAAATTTGGTATTTTTATCATGATACCCTAGAGAATGGTATAAAAACCATTTATTCGGTTAAATTTACTTTTCATTTTTATATTTTATACCAAATATGTGGTTATAAGAACTATAATTTTAATAACCAGAATTTTCGGTAAACAGTTAATATATATATAGGGAAAAACTACCAAATGAATGGTATAAACACCGTATATTTGGTTTAATTAACCAGAACTATGGTTTTTTTTTTACCAGAAATGTCATTACCATCCAAGAGAGTAATTTCACCATAATTTTTTTCTCCATGCAGTTACTGAGTTCTCTTATATAAGTTTACATTGAAAACTTTTGGGATATCTTTAAAAAATTTAAATTTAAATAAGAAAAAAAAAATCCATCGAAAAATTTAAATTAAAATGCCCGGGTCTCACAAAAGTTTTACTTAAGGAGCAGTATTTCTTCTTCGACTTATTTTTATTAACATAAATCTAAAATCGATCTCCTCCACCGCAAACTATTTTAAAGCGATTTTCAAGCTTACCGTTCATCAAACTTAACCACAAGCTGTCATCTCAGGGGAAGCGATGCTAATAAGAAAATCGATATAGGGAGGATAAAAATTTAATCTCTCTAAAGCCGAATAATTTCCCAAGTTTATCGCATCCCTTTTCTGGAGGTGTTGATTTATCGGAAGTTTTCGACTCGAGAGGCTTTTGTGCACCGTCTTTTCATTAATCATCTTATGACGTCACTCACTTATCCCCATTTTTTATGTTGATTAATTGCTCCATTCTAATTTACTAAGAAGGAAAATTGGGATTGCAAAAAGTGGATAGGAAAGAGTGGATTAAATATTGTAAATGGAGAAAAGAAATAAGTTAGAACCAAATAAAATACTCTAGAACTGAGGTTATGCAACAAACCATTCGTATTTTTGAGATAACGATTTTTTATCGATTCTTATGAATATAATCTGAAAAATCAAAGTTTTTATAGTAATAGTAGTTTATAGAATTTAAATTAATGTAATTTAACAAAGAGGATTGACCACACTTGGTTTTAATTTTAACTTGCACAGTACCCGCAGATGAACGAACTCTTTCACGCTTTTTTTATGAACTATCTGTTTAACGGTGTTTTTTGTAGCTCTGTCGTCAAGGAAAATAAAAAAATCCATAGTGTTAGGGTCTTACACTTGATGTAATGCCATGATTTTGGTGTAGAATTATATGATCGTTAGAACAGACAAATAATTTAAATATTTTAAAAGTTACGAACTTTTTTTAAAAAAAATCGCTAATTTGGCGACATTTTTCCACCTAGATGAATATTATCACCATCACTGCTTTATTCGCAGTTTTTGCAACCTTTTATGTGCCCAAGTAATGCAGCATAGGAGTAAGTTTTGAAGTATTAAACAATTCGACCCCAAACTCTTTTCATTTTCACATAACTGTGGCTTTTCTCTTGATTATGATATGTGGGTGATTCTCACGAAATATGACAATTCACTGTCCTTTGCTCTAAGATCTTATACTATAATACAAAAAGAACTTTTTTTTAAAAATTTATTAAATAGAATGGCTGCTAGCATTTTAAAATGACTTTGCACTAGCATTGACTGTTTTGTATAGTTAAAAAATTCAATTGAATTTCAAAATGTCATTTTCCTGGCATGCCACAAACAATATTTCCAATAATAACTAGCTTCAAAACTTCGCATAAATTTCTCAGTATCTAATGTTTCTTATCTCAACCATTGTAAGTATTTATAGAATATACGCAGAGGGTATTATTTACTAAAACTTCGTTTAATATAATTTTTTCTGTCAATAATTTATTTGTCACATGAAAATCTGACATTTTCCTGGCTACTTTTATTTAGTGATTTATAACCAAAATAGATAGAGCCAGCAATCAATATCTCATGTTAATAGATTGATTAGATACCCTCGTATATGAACATGTCTTGTTGCATGAATAAAGAGCCAACTTCCTGACTCAAAATCTATTTCAACAATTTTTTCATGGTGAGTAGGTTTTTACGTTGTCATTTTTCTGTCTTCTTGAAATCATTAATAACATAAACTACATAAATTTATCTAAGTTATTTCATGAAAGTCTGTTGTTTTCTGCGGAATGTAAACGTCTTTGGCCAAAGTGTTAAATTAAAGTAAAGTTAAATGCTGTAAAATGGCAAATTTGTCATTATCCTGGCTGTCATTTTTCTGGCTTATGATTGAAAGGACATTGACGTGTTACCAGAAAACTTTTTAAACAGTATATTGAAAAGAGGGAAGGTAAATATTAACCTAATACCAAGTTCATGTATGATTGTAATATGCTTGGATGTAATCAAAGTTATATACTCGTATTTATTTAATTATTGATTATTATACAAAATTTTATTCTGCTCACATCAGCAACAAAATTTCTTTTGATTCGTTCTACAGTGGATAAAAAGAATTAATTTAAGCAATTTATGGTCCATTTAACATAAATGCTTAAATTGAGTTACTTACTATTAACTTAAAATGATTGTTTTTTGAGCTTCTTAGTTAATATGTATTTTTCCCGGCATTTAAGATTTGGTGAATTTCTATTTTTTTTTCTCGAACAATTGTCAATAAACTGCACTGCTGCCTCTAAGATAGTAATAAATGTAACTAAAGAAGTATACAAAAAAAAATAGATCATTTAAAAGACTTTAAATTTGAAGAAATTCTTTGGTCCGAATTGTCATGTTTAAAAGGAATCACCCATGTACCAGGCTGCAAGGAACTAAATGGCTTCATTAGAAGGACCTAGTTTGTGCGATACAATTTTAGTTGCTTAACCGTATTAGGTAAAAGCAGTTAATAAACGGTTTTTCACACAGTTAACATTTTGAATAACATCTTGTTTATCGTTAATTGACTGTTTTATTTGAATAAGGTAAAATAGCAGTTAAATAAAATGTTATTTGACAATTTTTCAAAGAAATTTCCAACAGTATAGTTAATCTACGAAATCAGATAATTCTCTTGATTTTGAACGCCAATGTATTAAGTTAAATGCTGGTTTATCCTTTTTTTGACAAATTCATTACACAAATAAGTTAATTTAATTTTAGGAGTAAAATTAGACAAAAACAGATTTTTTTTTACGACGACAGTGGTCTTGATATAGGGTGTTTTACCTTGTTCATAAAATCATTACTTCATTATCTCTAACTGAAAACATTTTTTAAGTCTCATTTTGCAAGGAATTATTTAGTCAGTCTAAAGTTTTTGTTTTATTTCCATTGGCAGATTATAGACAGTAACAGCATACATAAACATCGAATAAAAATAAGAACAGAAGCAAAAGATGCTACAACAAGGTCTGTTTATCACAACATGTCTCTAGCTTCCCAATAGTGTTCAGTGATAGAATTCTTTTAAAGTGCAGAGCAGCGGAGAAGGTGCCTGGAGTCCATGTCCTCACCAGAACTGCAAAGAGTGCAAACCGGGGAAAAAACGGTACCAAATCCAGACAGGTATTTCCGCAGATAGTCATGACCGGTGGCCAAGCGGAATTCACCCACCGCTCTTCGTCTTGGGCCATTTCGCAAATTTAAGATGGTAGCCCTCCAAGACTTAGTAGAAGTACGGTCAATAAGTTCTTCATGAGCACAGATCCTAAAGGTCCTCTAAATAAGCTGTTTGATGAAACAGAAGAGCACAATGTGTGCAAAAGTCTAAATAATTACGGCCCAATTTTTTTAATTTTTAGTCAGCATTTTCATTACCCGTAATCCCGCAATGGGCAGGAACACACTGGCGAACAATGGCTTTGCTAAGGGATGCTAGATATTCAAATTGGAGGCGGCAATCTAAAATTTCACGAGTTAAGGGATTATTTAAGGATGCAATGGCAAGCAAAGCAGCTCTTGAGTCACATAGGACAACAGCTTTTTTAAAAGGATCGATATGACAATGTAACTGGACTAGAGCTATTCGGACTGCAGCTATCTCTCCATCAAAAGTAGATCCCTGTCTCACAGGGGCATGAAAGGAAAAAGCCTCGGAGAAAATTCCGGCACCAGGCCGGTCTAAAGTAGTATATTTTATTTAGTAGTAAAGGTTTATGTGATGCCACAATTAGCGTTACATTTATTTCTAACCTTTTAAAATATCTTTAAGTATTTAAACTTATTTTTCTAATCATATTCATTGAATTATACTTAAATTAAATCAATTGCTTAGTTTTTACTTAAAGCTAGCATGAAATATTTTTTTCTTTTCTTATCGATCAATGTAACGGCTAACTTTTTATTTCAATACTAATGTAGATTCATTAATTCACTGCCCCGCTTAATCGAAAGGAAAAATCTATTTGTAACTCTTTATTCTTAAATTTCTTACCTCAAATATGTTTCAGTTACAGGGTTATTATAATTCCCACAGTTTTATTGGTGACTCGTGATTGCCAATATATTTTCAAACACAATATTAATTATGCGGAGTTGGCTTTGTTTTGACTATGAAATATTTTGATAATTCGCCAATTTTGGATCTCCTATCCATGCTTCTCCTGTATGCGTTGGGAACAAATACGTTTACTTTCAATTTCAAATTCAAAAGTATTTTCAAACACAATATTGATTATGCGGAGTTGGCTTTGTTTTGACTATGAAATATTTTGATAATTCGTCATTTTTGGATCTCCTATTCATGCTTCTCCTGTATCCGTTAGGAACAAATACGTTTACTTTCAATTTCAAATTCAAAAGTATTTTCAAACACAATATTGATTATGCGGAGTTGGCTTTGTTTTGACTATGAAATATTTTGATAATTCGTCATTTTTGGATCTCCTATTCATGCTTCTCCTGTATCCGTTGGGAACAAATACGTTTACTTTCAATTTCAAATTCAAAAGTATTTTCAAGCACAATATTGATTATGCGGAGTTGGCTTTGTTTTGACTATGAAATATTTTGATAATTCGTCATTTTTGGATCTCCTATTCATGCTTCTCCTGTATCCGTTGGGAACAAATACGTTTACTTTCAATTTCAAATTCAAAAGTATTTTCAAGCACAATATTGATTATGCGGAGTTGGCTTTGTTTTGACTATGAAATATTTTGATAATTCGTCATTTTTGGATCTCCTAT
>NC_092212.1:20376339-20380664 GCF_043381705.1 Parasteatoda tepidariorum
GACCAAATTATACTTTTTTCAATTTTTGTTTCAAAAAATAATAGTTATATCTAGCTACAATTTAAAAGAAAAATTTTTCAATTTCAGTCATTTTTTGCAAAGTTATAAGCATTTCAAGATTTGTAAACAAGGTTATGTAAACTGTCTGTTTTTATAGTTAAACTGTTTTTTCTCAATGTTGTTTTTTACGATAATATTCAAACTTCGAAAAGTTCCTTGCGCATGAGTTTTGAATAAATCTTTATTTTTTTCTCATATATATGATTGGTCTAATGTTCCGTAACCAATGTGATATAAATAAAAGCTGAATACTCACTGAATATTTTTTAAATTACTTTAAATTGTTATTTAAATTTCAATTTTTAAAAATTATATAAAGACTATGATATTTTGATTTTTTATTTGTTTAAAATTAAGTGCTAAGTTGTTCAAACATATCCAATTTTATTTATACTTATTCAAACTGTAATATAAATGAGTTTCATACAGCTACGATAAAAACTCATGCGCAGGAAACATTTTGAAATATTGGAACATTTAGTAATTTAACTTGCGGATAAATTATTAAAAAAATTATAACTTTTCAACAAATTAATATTTTTGCTTCAAATTTTGGGAATATCTTTCTAAATGCTTTATTCCCAATCTATGAAATTTTCATTGAAATTGGTTGATATTTAAAGAAAATCAATTTGAACCTGAAGTGTCCCCTTAAGCAACTTTTTTTCGAAAAATGGAAATATGGTAATATTTTTTTAAAAATTAGTTTATACGATTATCCATGCTCTTTAAATTCGTCAGAGATCAAGAAAAATAAAATTCAATCAAAATTACTTCTATAATTAGCATAACAAATGCGAAGAGAATTCTGATTTTCATCCTGATAATGAAAAATTCGTGTTATCGAAACTTGCGATAGAGTCTGTTTTTAAAATCTAATTGAATATAAAATTTTATTTCTTGATTTTTTTAATATTTCCAAACTACACTCTAAAAATGTTATTTTTAAAATGACTTTTTTTTAATTCTTAAGGAATTACATTTTAATAACTTTTTGCAAGATAGATTTTTAAAAAAAATTACTCTGAAACTTCTTTCATTTAATAATAAGATTTGTTTTTTTTTGCGCTATTCTCGTTATTCTGAATTTTTTAGATTCCTTTTCCCCTCCAAAAAAGAACTTTTTAAATCTTATTAATGAAGAAACAAGTAATCAAACCAACGTATATGACTTTGCAACCGCTTTTTAAATGACTTTTCTTAAACTCATTTGTTGACCTTTTTCAGTTCGTAAATGTGCCTCGTAATTATGCTTTGCAGTTTTTTCCTTGAAAGGTACAGAGAAAGTGGTTAGAAAAAAGTCGCGCCGCAAAATTTCCCTTACTGTTGTAATTAATGAAATTTCTTTGGCATTTAAAGTTAATTTTCTTAGTCATATTGCTCTTTTATATTTGGAAAATCTCTTTAGACATATTTTTTTCTTTATAATTGAGTGAATTCAAATCTTGTGTTGGCAATTTAAATAGCATTATTTTTTAATTAGATTAAAAATTAAATGTGTTGTTGAAATAGCATATTTTTTTTATCTTGTAGTAAACATTAGTTCCGATTATTAAATGTTTGAAATGCAATGCACCTAAACTATTTTGAGAAACTAAAAAGGAATTAATTTTGTCCGTTTTTTTAAGGTATTTTTTAGTAATATCTTATTCTTTTCTGACTTCTGGCTTTAAAATTTCCACCCTAAGAGGAAATGAAAATTAAAAAAATGGTATTTATTAAAAACACTCATTATAGTGTCTCTTATACATACTAAAAACCTAGGGAGCATAGAACCTAAAAAGTCAGTACCAAATGTTCCACCTTTGGAAGAAATAACATCCTTTATGCAACTAGATAAGTAGTCAAACAAAAATTGAATAGAATTTTTAGGAACCACAATCAGCTTTCGAAGACCTCAGCTTTAAAATCGCCACAGTTCATTTAAATAATAATTAAAAAGTTTTGGCAAGTCAATACCTTGTTAACATATAACTCATTTACAGTCAGGTATATTACATCATTATAAAGTATGTTACTTGCTAAGTTTCGTATAAAAATTTATTCCAATTGTATCAAAAGCAAGCTACTGAAATTAAAAAAAAAATTGTAGAAATTATTTGTTCAAAAGTATTAAAGAGAGTAAAAAAAATCAGCTTAAATAAACACAGAAGGAAAGAAACAACAGCATCGCCAAAACTTTTCCTACTACATATTAGCACTAAAATTTAAAAAAAAAACAGTGGTGCATTGATAGTTAATAATTCTACATAATCATTCATTTGTGTTCTGTTTTGATTATATTTACTTGCAAGATAGTTTTAAATGCATAATTTTGGATTTTAGAAGGAGTAAAATGGAACAATTGGGATTCATAGAATGTTACAAGAAAAAGAGGAATGGGTACGTTTTGCCAAAATGTAGACTGTAGACCAACACCAACTCTTTTCTTTCTGCTATTTTTTTAAAATTTTTAAATACTGATCAAAATAGACATTCAGACCAAAATTATTATAAAAATTCATTTTCATAGTAAATAAAATATGAAATTCAAAAAAGGGAATATAACATCATGCTCTAAGAACATTTTTATACAACCAAACGCAGTGCAGTTAACCACCATGTTTTAAGATTTTTGATTTAGATTTTCTTACATTGAAATAGCAATGAGAAACTGAAAGTAGAAAAATTCTCTCTTAATTCGCCCTCTGTTCACATCCACTTTCTACTATATACCACTTCGATGGATAGAACAAAGTATATCATATCTTGATTTGTAGTTTTAGTATATTCTGATATATCCTCCAAAAATAAACTAAGAAGAAATATGAAGTATATATTTTTCTAAAAACAATTAAAGGCATTGAAATTTATAGAAATTACTAATAAAAACTATAATATTTTATAACTTGAAATTCCTATATTACCTTGAAAATAAGAATTCTTAAATTCATTGAAAAAGAATCTGCCTAGAAATTTATAGTAGGACTAATAGTAGATGATGCTACGAAAGAACAGTTCATCGTGGAATGTTTTTCAGCATTATATTATTTGGAAATTTTAGCACTGAAAAGATTTTGTGAAAAGAATAAAAAAAACTTACTTTTTGAAAAAGAGTTTCGCAAGAAAATATTTCAGAGCATTAGGGCATTTTGAAGTTATTTTTAGAAAACTCTATTTCTAAAAAAAGTATTATATTCTATATTTTATTAAAAAAATTTCACTTGCTATCTTTCATTTCATTTGGAAAAGTGATGAATTCAGTATGTACCTCTTTTGGCTTATAAATTAAATTTTTTTTTTAAAGTAAGGAACTTAATTTCCTAAACCAAACTACAAAATTCCTAGCTACAAAATAAAAACTAATCGTGGTACTAAAATGAACATCAATAATAGCTGTCCGTAAACTAAAAATCTCTAAATATCAAACGTGGTGAAACTGTTCTGATTACTTTACAAGTTAAATTACAGCTTATTATTTTCAGATATCCAGTGCACAACTACAAAAACAACTAGGAAACCAAACTACAAAATTCCTAGTTACAAAATAAAAGCTAATCGTGGTACTTTTATGAACATCAATAATAGCTGTCAGTAAACTAAAAATCTCTAAATATCAGACATGGTGAAACTGTTCTGATTACTTTACAAGTTAATTTACAGTTTATTATTTTCAGATATGGAGAGCACAATGTGCTATATTTCTTTCTTAAAAAACTCTCCTCGTATAACCCATGTTCCGTCTACCACTGAGGATATTTTACTTCAGCACTGTGGTTGGTGCGAGCCAAGTGAAGTGCGTAATTCTTATCTACCAGTCGTTGCTAGGATTTGAACCCGGTTGACCTCAATGAAAGGCGAACACTCCATCTCCTGAGTCAATACTTGGACTGTAGTTAAAAGTACTAGAATAATTCAAAATGTACTTCATTTCTCGCTCTATAGGAACACCTAAAAGGTCAATATTTTTTACTCAAACGCGTTGATAATGATTTTGCTAAAATTAATTACGCAATGTAGCTTTATAATCTGATTCAATATTTTGGTAAATAATGTGATAAAAGTTAGTAATTTTATCATGATACCTTAAAACATAGCTGAGAAGTCATTTATTCGTTTAACTTCGCTTTTCAGTTCGGTATTTTTTACTCAATGTGGGATAGTAAGATATATATATATGTATATGTATCTCTCCCTCCCCCCTCTCTCTCTCCATATATATATATACATATATATATATATACACACACATATATGTAATTAATTATAAATCGAACATAAGTTGT
>NC_092212.1:20381190-20386396 GCF_043381705.1 Parasteatoda tepidariorum
TATATATATAAACTGTTATCATCAACGCAAAAATTACCAAATGAATGGTTTGAATTCCATATATTTTGGTTTCAGTAATTAGAATTATGTTTTTCTATTACCAGATATATGATTATTGTATAGTACGAAAAGTTTATCAGAATTTTCTCTTCCGTCCAGAAAATTTAGAATACGAAGGTATTTAAAAATGTGCTGATCACACCACGGAATAAAATTAAAAAAAATTATACTCTCATGTGGATTACTCTGTATACCGCACTAATGCCACTACAAATTTTAATTATTAAAAAAGTAAAAGCATTTCCGCAACAGCCCGTTGTGGGTCAGATGGTCATGGAGGATAAGGTTCCACAAGTGACCAATGGCATGATTATGGCAAAGAGGTCATCACTGAGCACAGACTGCCTTTACCTCCCAGACAAACTAGTACCTATCGATCTGAAGCTGACTGGGTTTCTTGTCGCCACTGGGGATCGAACTCCACCTCTTCACAATGACAGTTCAATGTTTTAACCACTGAGCCATCATGGTTTATTTTAATGATTAATGGGACGTAGTGAAGACATTTAAGAATGAGAAATTTTTACTTGTGAAATTAAAACGAGTTTTTTTTTCTTATGAAATATATATTTGTTCAAAAATTATTTCTATTTTCAAATGATTTTTTTCGTGAATTCTCTTATCACTTTTTTTTCCTTAATAAGGACTAATTATCCATTGTCGTAGAAAACTTATTTTCTTCCGAGATCTTTTTTTAAAAGCTTGTGCTTCAGCTCATGTCGAAAGAAGGAAAAAAAAGTAAAGTGAGAGAGAGAGACTAATATAACATCTTAGCATCTTAACAATTATATTTTTTTACTTTTTTTAAAGAAAAAAACATTAAAAACTTTAATCAAGATAGATAAAAACCGTTTTTTTTGGGCTGTTTTAATGATATCTCGTTAGCGATTAAAATTATTTCTCATTTGTCTATTCTAACTACGTCATACAATCCCTATTCCTAAGTTTAATTTTTTCTTCAAGTACATTTGACTTATTTTTAAATGCAGGTTTATCATTTTTGTTCTGATTGAAACATATTAATAAAATGTTCTTACATGAAATAATAATAATGTCATATTCATTTACAATATGTGCTTCATTTTTGTTGAAAATATCGACTTTTAAGAAGAAAAAGACATTAATGAGTAGTGAGCTACCACGGGGGTTGGTGAGCAGACCGAGAAAGAGAAGATGCCTCATAGTCAATTCAGAAAAGGGAAATTTGCTGCGTTCTGCTAAGGAAACCATTTTTAATTCTACTTAGTCTCATTATTTTTTGCCAAAATCGTCAACAGATGATGCTGCTAACTGACAAAAACTATAAATCAATGTTTTTTTTAAAAAAATAATTCACCAACAGCGTGGCGAAGACTGGAGGGAAAAAAAGCAGAAACTTGTATGCTGTTCAATGTATCAGGCAATTATTTTCACCAATTTCCAAAACTAGCTACTATTATTTAAAGCAGTGTTTCCCAAACTGTGGTACGCGTACCCCCAGGGGTACAGGAGCAGTCTGGCGGGGGTACGCGTTCTTATGCGAAATATCTTGCAACAAACGAAAATTTCAAAATTTTTTATTTAAAAACAAAGCTAGTTATGAAAATTTACAATTACTTATTTTTCTATTGGCTATTTTTTGCAAAGTTAACAGTTAATAATTAGTGGTGTCAACAGCTAGTGGTGATTTTTAAATTGTGTGCAATTTTCTTATACTAAAAAATACATTCATTTTTTTATTAGTGGTACACAGCGTTACGAGCAATTTAGAAAGGCTACACAAAAGTCAGAAGTTTGGGAAACACTGATTTAACGTATGGCACGGAGCAAAACCATAAGACATTGTTTTCAAAACAACTTGTAACAGATATTTCTTGCAGAATGTCAGACCACTCTACCTGAAATTAATATTTTAGCTTTACAATGCATTAAGTTTTTAATTGCGAATTTCATTTATTTTGATTAATTCATAATTTCTGTCAGTTAGTAGCACCATCTTATGGTGAACTTGACGAGAAGTTGCTTCGTTTCTTTAAGAAGAACATAGAAAATCATGCGTCGCTTATTTTCTTCAAGTTCAAAATAGGCTTTTAAAAACTCTGATTATTTTTGGTATTTTTGTTAAAATTCCTAATATTGTTAAAACTAAGATTCGATGAAAATGCAAAAAACTGTTTTAAAATTTAAAATATGTCATTTTAGTTAAATTAGTCTGATTACTAAATCTCCATACCATCTTCATAGACAGCAAAGCAATTAGTATAAATGATCTATTGCAACTAATGTTTTCTTACATTTAATTCACAAGACTTTACATTTTTAAAGACACAAGAAACTATTAAGGCAAACACAAGTTAATGTCAACAATTTGTGTTATTTATTTGTACATAAAATTTGATTTTCGGGAGAAAAAAAACATTAAAATGAGATTTATAATTGAAAATTTGAGCCGATTTTAACATAATCGCAGTAAACACTGACACTATCCTAAGTGACCATCTTAGTTGTACGTAACATGTGATAACAAGATAAGGCAAATATATAATTTTCTTATTTAAAAACTTGTGTCTGAATTTCTTTGAGTTATCAAAATCCGAAACGGTAACATTCTTTTTACTTTCAGAAAGAATTAGTTCCTTGGCACTAGTGTTCTCCTACATAACTTTATTAACGAATTAAACTAAGTTTTTTTTCAACAAAATATGACTTTAAGATCATTATTTGAAAAGAATTTTGCGTTCATTTATGAACCAGTTATGAATGATTTTCGAACATGATTTGGCTGCAATTTTCATTAAAACCTCTATTTAAACATAATGTTATTTAGTGGACAACATTTAAAACGAACTAGCTATTCTGAATTTATTTCTTAGAATATATTTGTCTTGTTTACAGTTTTAAATCTCGATTGGTCTTAATGATTTTCAAGTATTTTGTCAATTTTACCAAATTATCAGTTGGGCTGTAGTTTTAGTTGTTTTTTTTCTCAATTAGCCATTTTATTGTTCTGCCCGTTACAGTGTTCAAATTATTTCGTTCCCTTGTCTTAGTCAGTTTTTTTCTCTCGTAGACTTGTTTTTACCCTCACAAACTTCATTATTTTTTCCGGGGGATGGGAGGGGGGATTGTGTAGTTGCAATTGCTTTCTTCAGGGTTTAAGACTGGATAAAAGCCTTTTAAATTCATCAACATTACGTTTAAAGTTAAATAAAGTGCCTTCATTTTGCTTATGAGTGAACAGATGTCTTCTGAACGACATCAGTTCAGATAGTTTAATCATTCAGTTAAATTTTACACATTGGCATACATCCATTTAATACACATCAAGCAAATTTACAACATTTTTAATTACATTTCTTTCACAGTTAACGAGATTAAGAAACATCGAACAATACAATATAATGTTGCTAAAGTCACATTTATAATTGATCCCATCGACATTAGTTTTAAACTCATTTACGAAAAGTTACGCTTTTTCCTAACATTCTTAATGAAAACGACATTCTGACCGTTGCCAGCAGTTCTGACACAAATTTCTACTTAGTGGAACAAACAAAACGAAGTCGATTCAATCGATGTGACACCGGATTTCGGAAGTAATGCAATTGTTCAAGTAGTTCCTGGCTTTGGGGCATTATTTCGACCGACAAATCTCAGCTCAGTGTTTTGAAGGACTGAGTAAAAGAATTTTCTCTTAAGTAAACAAAACATTGTGGGCATAACTTTGTTATTATAAGGGTTGTTTAAAAGTAACGTAGTAAGAGGAAAATGTCTCTTTTTGCTTCGCTGTTTGCTTACATTGATTGGTATTTAGATTTTGAGGAATATAAAAGTCTAGCTAAGCAAATGTTACAAGACACCATTTCCTTTTTTTCAGTTCAGACAGTGCTTTTTGCATTGGAGAAAACAAGTTTTATTGATTAAACTCTTTACTTACATTGTTTGGTATATAGATTTTGAGGAATATGAAAGTCTAGTTAAACAATGTTACAAGACACAAATATTTTTTTGAGTTCAGACATTGCTTTCCACATTGGAGAAAACAAGTTTTAATGCTTAAGCTGTTTACTTACATTGACCGGTACTTAGATTTTGAGGAATATAAAGGTCTAGCTAAAAAAAATGCTGCAAGACACAAATAATGTTTTGAGTTCAGATAAAGATATTTTAGAGAAGGCAAGTTTTAATGTTTAAGCTGTTTATTTACATTTATTAGTATTTAAATTTCGAAGAATATAACAGTCTATCTAAACAAATATCACAAGACCAGCTTATTTTTTGAGTTCAGACTTTGGAAGAAGCGAGTTTTAACGCTTAACTGTTTACTTGCATTTCTTGGTTTCTAAAATATGAAGAATATAAAAATCTAGCAAAACTTATGTTACAAGACAAATAATTATTTGAGTTATGATATAGTTTTTAATATTAAAGGAAGGAAGTTTTAATGTTTAAGCTGTTTTATACACATTGATTGGTATTTAGACTTTGAGAATTATAAAAATCTATCATTATCGAACAAATCAATTCCCAAACAATTACAAGATATAATAATTATATAAATTCAGATGTAACTTATTACATTGAAGAAAAAAACGATTTTAAAGCTTCAGCTTTTGGTTTCTGTTCTTTTAAGAATTTTAAAATTTCCCAGCAACATAATTGGTGCAGTATTTAAATGAAGTAAAATAGATTTTTTTCCTAGCATTAAAACATATTTACCGAAATTCAACCGACAATTCAGAGTGGTTGAAAAGTCATCAAGAAGACGGAAACTTACCAATGAACACAGGGTTGCAAATTACGTTGAGAAGGAATCGTTACTTAGGATTACGTTACATCGTTACGTTACATCGATTACGTTACTTAGAATCACGAAAAATCCATTCGACTTCAAGCTGGAAAACAACTAACATTACGAATTTACTACCAACAAAATATTGTTTGATAAACTATGGTAAGAGTTATTTACATTGGTGCCCCCTAACATCATTTTTCAGTCTACAATGACGTAAAAATGATCCAATTGATGTCTGCCGAAGAAACTGCAATATGCGCTATGTGATCACTGGTGTGTCCGCACCAGGCACAGTAAAAGTGCTTTTCAATTGAAGCGAAGCTATAATTTTAAACTATATATAAATATATATATATATATATACATATATAT
>NC_092212.1:20386411-20417938 GCF_043381705.1 Parasteatoda tepidariorum
CTTTATGCATTTCATTGTAAGACAGTAATGAGCTCTCAAAAATTTAAAGAAAGATAAAAAGTAGAAGGAAAATTCCGAATTTGTTTATTAGATAGGGGAGAGTGGGGTCAATTGTAACAGGGTACGATTGTAACAGAGCAAATATTTCGAGTGTCGGGTTCTAGATTTGGTTCCTAGGTGGAGTAATACTTTTCTAAACTTAGTGGAAATATTAGTATACCAAGATTGTTTCCTTAAAAAAATATAATAAAGGCATAACATATCTATATACCATCTTAATGTAAAGAATAAGCTGGGCCTTAGAACGGATAAATAACGAAAATATTTTATAAGTTATTAAACTTTTTTTAAAAAAATCGCAATTTGGTGGCATTTTTACCACCTAGATGAAAATTATCAAAATCAATGACTTATTTCCTTTTTTTCTTCTTCTAATTTTTATGAGCCCAAATAATGCAGCGTTAGAGGAAGTTTTTAAATATTAAAAATCTAGATCTAAAATATTTTTATTTGCTCAAAACTGTGGCTTTTCTCCATATTAATGTTCTACACCATTTTCATATTAAACGAAGAGGACGCTGACTGAAGATAGTCTAAACGTAACCTAACGGCAAGGAGTAACTGTTGCAAACTCACGCCAGTTATGAAAACAGCATATTATTCACAAAAGAAAGGTTCATTTCATGTAACTGCAAAGCTTTCGTAGTAGTAAGGTACTTCCTTTATATTAACAAACTTATGAATTTATTAATTGAAAAATTATTACTCTGTGATTTACTTTATTATAATAACCTAATATTTCTTCCAAATTTTCGGGGCTAAGAAGCTGTATCAAAATCTAAGGAATCACTAGAAAGGAAGTCGGAACAGAAATCCTCAATATCTGTTTGATTGCAGGAGAAAAGGAAGACAAAATCTTTTTCATCATATTTTCTCCAATTTTTATCAGGTGATCGAATTGTTTTGACTTTTTTAACCCCGCCTTTACTTCTCATGATTCAGTCTATAAGACTAAATTTATGGGTTTATTATTTATTTTTAATTAAAAAACAACATCGACAGTATTAATGCTATTAATTTAGTAAAATAAAACAAAAAATAAAAATTAAAAATAAATACTGCATTTGGAATTTATAGAATTTTTTTAAAAAAAATACTGAATCGTATCTTAACTTTGATACAAAATTATTTGTAAATATATATTTCTAAATTCGTACCAACTTTCGTCATTTTCAAAAGAACCTATAACGTCGCCTGTCAATCAAAGTTTAAAATAAACCTATAGTGTCACAAGTAACAAAATGAATTTTTTTTTTTCCGAAAGCTGAAATTGATTTCTTTCAAATCGCATATTGCAAATTCGGACTATGCCATGATGAAATTTAAAATAAGATAAGCAGTAACAGTAGTTCGCAGCTCGCGATAGATTTTTTTTTTTATATTTAAAGTAGGGTTTTTCTCCTGGGCTGCGACAAAAGCTTTACCATATGAAAAATATTTTTTTAAAGCTGTGTATATGAAATCACGCTACATTGCGTCGCTCTAACTGAGCTATTCATACGAACCTTTATTTTGCATAAAATCATTATACATTGAATATATATTTTGAAAGTTCGATTTTAACTAAGATTTGTTGTAATTTCATTTTCAATTGGTTGGAATAGAAAGGTTAATTAAGTAATACTTTTCTAAACTTAGTGGAAATATTAGTATACCAAGATTGTTTCCTTAAAAAATATAATAAAGGCATAACATCTCAAAAAATCTCATTTTTTGACTTTTACTGTAAATCTTGTTTTTGTCATTTTTCATTCTAGGTTTGTTCAGAGTGAAAAAAAGTAACACAACAAACAAGTGTCAAATGCAGAATTTTGTTCGTATTGGAAACTTAATGGTCAGGCCAACCTTCACTTTCAAAGTGTTAAGGAAAGTATATAGAAGCCTGAACAAATAAACCTAGTTTCAGTTATGGTCATAAAGTCTGAAAAGATAACTTTATAAAAAAAATAATTTTATGTGAAAAATATTTTTTTGTAATTATTTATTGTTTTTTATTTAATTTACTAAGGATCCAAAAATTTTGTGTTGTAAGGTATACAATTTTTTTTACATCAATTTAATCTACGGAATTTCAAATGATATAACCTAATATTATAGGATGGCGATATACAAAGAAAGTGAAATTAACAGACTGTGGCTACCTCTATATTTTGTTAGTCAAAAACACAGATTGATTGAAAAAAATGTTTGTTTAATTTGAAAACGTTTTTCTGTCTGATTTCGTATTCTGAAATACTGCACTAATAAATAACCATATTTCAGGTTAGACTGTTGAACCATTTTGACTAGGTCTTGGTAAATAAAATTCAATAATTAGATAAGAAGTTATTCAAGGCACTATATTTTTTTACCTCCCCACTATAAAATGCAATAAATAGTAAAATGAAACATTATTACTTTTTTATCTCCTGCAATAATATAATTGTCGAGTAATAAATTATGTATTAAATCTTTTCTATTAAAACTTTTGTATTAAACTATGTTATAATCTATGATGAAATTTTCGTAGTTTTCAAATATATATTTAATAAATTTTTATTGTATCTTTAGAAAATAAAACGATAGAGGCTGGGCAAAAAAATATAAAAACTAAGACGAAGAGTTACAACAAAATAATCCTGAAGAAATATGTAACAATAAATGTGCCCAGAAGGTTTTATCCTTATTTTTACCACCTGCCATTTTTAATTTCTTTTACTATAAAATTATAGATTCATTTTCGATTTGATTAGATTTTTTCATAATTTATAATAAAGAATTTTTTTTGGTTACTTCTCTTTGAATAAGATTATAAATAATATCACCGAAAATTATTTTACAGTAGAGGACAATTTCAAATCAGAGTTAAAAAAATGCTTTAGGTTATGTTTTGTCGCCAGTATAGTTATTTAGTTGTTCTTATACAGTTATATTTTTACTAATAATAGAGGATGAATCGCTTATAAATCTAAGCAATTTTAGAAACATAAATTTCAAATAAAAATTGCAGAAGAGCACTTAACTCAAATTGCTTTTTTTATAATTAGAACAACGTAAGAAAAAAATCATTATTGCAGTAAGGTAAGAATTGAAATTAATTTTTTTTTATTATGTAGGAATCAAAAGATATCTTTATTCATTATAATACGCATTGAAAATTTTAAGTGCAATAAAATATGAATGTCTACATATTTGAATTCTTTATTTAAGAAGCTGTTATTGTGTAAATCGCTGATGAGGAGATCTAGATTAAAACCTTAACTCATGTTTGATTGCTGAAAAGAAGAAAAAAAAAGAGAATTGAGTTTTATCAGGTTCAACATATCAAGTCACATCAGGCAATCAAATCGGTTTTTATTTCGTTTGTTTTTTCCTTTTTCCTTTCTCAATGGTGAGTCAACAGATTTCAACAACAATTTTGTTTATTCATAGCTCAAATATTAATTTATGATGCAATGTGTAAAATCTTATGACTACATTTTTAAAGAAGGTTCTAACAATATATATTAAAGGCGTTGCTTACAGAACTCCCTAAATATCTACCAGCATTGAGTAATCTCATGTGAAAATATTTCTATCTTCTCTGGTTTAATTTTAAAAGATATTTGTCGTTCAAACTATAAACTATGTTGATTTTCATAAATAAATACACTCATGGTCAAAAAAATTTGCTCACCAAGAAGGAGTCGTCAAAATGAAACGAAATTTCACGTACGAATGATTACTTTGATATAAGTAAATGATTAGAAAATCAAAGAAAAACGATAATCTATGATTTTCCAATCATTTACTTATATCAAAGTAGTCATTACGTATGTAAAATTTCGTTTCATTTTGACGACTCCTTCTTGGTGAGCAAATTTTTTTGACCATGAGTGTATAACATAAAATAAATAATATAATACAAATTTTTCAAAAATAGACTATGTTGATTTTTATAACCAATCTGATTGCATTTAAAAATATTTCGTCCATATGAAGGTAAGATTTCACTGACCTGTATAAATTATATTGGTAAAATCGGTATTTTAAATCTTAAATATTTTATTCAATACATTATTAGAAAGAAATATTCCTTATATCATTATATTGTTTTTAGAAATAACATGCATACAAAACAAAATAAAATCCTTTTAATTGACAAATGAAATTTCATTTTAATTACTTAAAAACCTTTTATTTCATGAGAATGCCTGTACCAAACAATTGTCCTTAAAGGGTAGAAAAAAACGTGGCATTGATGTGCTTTTGTTAAAATAAGTTTATATTTTGTAATAATCATTTTTTAATAATATCCATATGAAATTTCAATTTTTTTCCATTCAGTAGTAATTTAATGTTTAAAGCAAATTATGTGACTAAGCTGTAAATATATTTCTTAAGTCGTGAGGAAAAGTAATTTTGTACATTGCACAAAAATGTCATATTGACCCAACCCATAACGAACCTTTTTCGTGATCATTGCTGTTAAAGACGCGTTAAAGTGAGTTATTATTATGCATTCCTTTTATCATTACGGTGGGTAATTCTGCTCACGTTAGTGATAAATTAATATTTCGTGCTTGTTGTAATTTGTAAGAGTAGAACAAAATATATGTTTTAATTTAGAAAGAGTTCATTACAATAGCTTAGAAATGTGATTTACCTGTAAAAATATTTGTTTTATTGAATCAGTGATTTGAAAAAAAAAACTGTAATTGCTGCCCCCCACACCTCATTGATCCAATTTCAAGACTTTCTTTCTGGTAAGATGAGTGAACATATTGACTAGACTTACGAGATACGCGTATTTAGTAATAAGACGTATGTATTCATTGCCAAGATGGACAAGATATATATTACCAAAACATAGATATATACAGACAAAACATCTATACTCATTGGCAAGATGTGCGTGCTTATAACATGAATATTTTATAACAATAACACATACACACTTATCGACCAGTCTGAAAATATAGTAGTAGGGGAGAGAGGGGTCAATTAAAACAGGGTGCGATTGTAACAGAGCAAACATTTCGAGTGTCGGGTTCTAGATTTGGTTCCTAGGTGGAGCACAAGGCGTATTTAATAAATCTACATGTACACTCCTGCTGGCAACCATTTTTACGTACTCTTGAAAGAGTTACATCACAAAAGATATTTTCACGCTACGTAAGTACTTTTTTTGGTATTAGAATATTATATTGAAACAAAGTAATTTTGTTTAAACAAATAAAAATTATTAGCCGAATATGAAAGTGGACACCTTAATTAACATTTCAATAAAATCATTTCATTTAATTAACTAGCATTGTTTTTAACGAATGAAGCTGAAATGGCATCTTGGGGACAATTGCAACAATAAGTAAAGGGACGATTGTAACAGCTGAAAATAAATAATCTTATGTTTACAAACCATTACTTAACTCTTTAAGAACCACCAATAGTTTCCTATATCATTTATATTACGTTGCATGTGCATTATTTTATTTGTCACCTTTCACAGCATAAATTAAAATTTTTAACCCCTTAAAGTTAAAAGTTTAACCCTTTAGGTCTCTGCTCATTATTATTTTTACTCCTAAAATATCACTACTATTTTGATCAATAAAAAAATATATCACAACTATGATAGTATGTATAATTAACTATGTTTTAGTTGAATTTTTGAACTGTTACAATTGACCTCATAAGTGGGGACAATTGTAACAAGTGCACGACTGTCAAAAATTGTTAATAACTAATATAATAACTTTAAAATAAGATATTTATTTTTTTTTTCTAGTAGAGGATAGTCTACTTTACTCGTCTGTCAATTAATACTAATAATATATTGGATTTTTTGTTAGTTAAAAATAGTTAAGTAAAAAATGTTACAATTGACTCCACTCTCCCCTACTCATTGACAATAGTGAGAAGGTATATATCCACTGAGGAGACATGCTTATCTATTGCTAATTTAAGAAAACACACGTCTTTAATGATAAGATATGTGCATTTATTGACCATTGTGACAAGATATTCGTACTTATTGACAATCGTGGCAAGATGCGTGTATACATTGACCTGACTGACAAGATGCGCGAGCACAATTAAGCTTGTTTTTCGAAGGCATCGTCGTCAAATTAAATTATGCTTTCTTGCAAATAATATGCTATTTCCGTAGCTTCTAAATGCTTGCAGCAGTTATTCACGAATTTTAGGTCAAGGTTAGCCTATCTAAAGCCAACCATGCCTATACTTATTGGGAAAATAACACAAAGCATAAATATAGAGAAAAGTCATAGTTTTGTGAGGAAAAAAAAGAAATTGTGGTGTAATTTTTTTAGCATTTAAAAACTGAAACCAATGTTGCATTATCTGGGCTCATACAAATTTGTAAAAAAATGAGAATAAGGCAGCGATTTTGGCATTTTTCATCCAGGTGGTAAAAATGTCGCCAAATTGGCGATTTTTAAAAAATTTTTTAATTATTTTTAAAATTCTTAAATCATTTGTCCGTTCTAAAGCCCAGATATATGAAGTTTAATATCATTGTTTTGATTCAAATGTGGCTTATTTAAACTGCGGCTTTTTTATTTTCCTTGGTGACTGGGCTTTGAAAAACTATGTTAAAAGACTGATATGACATACGTGTACCCAATGATAAGACATCCGAACTCATTGACAAGTCTGATAAAATACTCGGACTCATTAACAAGACTAAAAAGTTATATGAAACAAGACGCAAGATATGGGAAAACTGACCATATACGTGTATCATTTGTGATATCATTAGATATTAATGTCTATATCATACTATAATTTTTGTCTATGTCATAGTATACTATAAATATGTCTACATAATTACCTCGCATATTTTTAATGTTTCCCTATGTTATAAACTTTGCTCTGAGTTTAACAATTTAGCTATTCATTATTTTAAAGACAAAGGGTATTGGTTGTAAAGTTGCAAAAAACAAACCAAAAAATTAAACCTTATTTTTTTAAGCATTATTAAATGCTCATAACAGTGCAAGTGTAAGGAGTTAATTTTGAAGCTGGAAAGCATATGAATGTTATTCAAATTTTACGATGACAATATTTTAATAATTATTCACAGTATACACATAACATTAAATATCAAATATACAATATTACCGATAACGATAATTCGGATACGATAATTATAACCAACGTTAAAGATCGAACGCTAAATGCGAGAATATTATATCGACACTTATCGAATTCTAGATTTTCGAGAGAAAAGCTAATTTTCAGTAACAAAATGAAAATTTTTATTACTGTAAAAAAATCTGTAAATTCGGAAATTTAAAAAAAAAACTGATACAAGGAAACCTGACTAGTTGACCATCTTTGTAAACTGACCACTTTCAAGTTTCCCATCATGAATGTCCATATAAAAGGAATCTAAGCCATTATAACCTTCTTACCTTTTTATCTTTTAACTTTATCACTGGAATAAGTCCCATATGTCTAAGGGTGTTAATACATGCAATTCTAATGCCATCATTAGGTGAATATAAAACGTTTTCAAGAAAATTTACTGCAATATTATGCACTTATTAAAATTTCATTGAATGACTGAAATCGTATCAAGATCTGACCTAAATCTCTTTAAAAATATAAGTTCCTTATTTTATTGACGAAAAATTATTGAAAGCTTTTGTAATACTTACATAAGTTTGTAAATATAATTAAAACTTTAAAATAAGAGTAATACTAAGTCTACATTCAACTTAAATAGTATAAATCCCTTAAACTTTTGACAGAAAGTTATTGAAAGCTTTTGTAACACTTAATATAAGTTAAGGTTGGATTTAATAGCTAATAGGTTTTTATTGGCTATTATAAATTTAACACTTACATAGGTTTGTAAATATAATTAAAACTTTAAAATGAATGTAACACAAAGTCTACATACAACTTAAATAGTAAAGACCCCTTAAACTAATAGCATATAACTAGTGGGCTGCGTCCCCTGCTCGCTAGCGCTCGCCAACCCCCGAAAATTGCTACGCAATCTTATACGGTTTGCTTCGCAAACCAAGCTCGCTTCGCTCGCTACTAACTTAGGTACATTGCAAATGCACAAAATTCTAAGAATTCAAAACAATCATTCAAATCCATATAACAACTTTTTTTTTAAAAAAAAATTACATCTTTTTAGTAAATACTAAGTCATTAAAATAAATTTGAATTCAAATAAATGACATGTAATTCGTTAAACCTATTAGAAATGTGCTATAGTATAAAATCTTAAGATAAAATTTCTAAAACTGATATCTCTTTAAAAAGGTTAAAATTTTGGCTATAATTAAGTCTATTAAAAATTGAAATAAGTGAATTGCAATGGAAAAACCTGCATAAACAAATAAATTCTAGTAAAACAAATAAATTCGTGATATAAATCAAAAATCGTCAAATAAATTCGTAATATATAAATTCGTGAAAAAAAGCGCTTTCGACAAAATACTAAAATAGAGATCTATCGACAAAGACTACTCACTTCTGCCTAGCTTATGCTCTCTCTGGTTATTTCAGTTTCCGTTTTTAAAAGCGCTATATGTTGAGCCACCTCAGCTAGATTTGGCATGTGACATTTTTAGCGGCAATCACTGGTCGATTTTCTAGCGTTGCCATTCGGGGAGTTGCAATGAGGCTCTTTTTTGTCGCCGTGTAAGAGAAATATATATATATAGATTGCTGAAAATATATATATTGAAATATATATATAGATTGAAATTATATAGGCTTAGTAAAATATAGGCTTGTAAATGTAACTAAAACTTTAAAATGAATATAATACAAAGTCTTCTGATTGCATGTATTTTACGGTATATTAGTCTTTTGAAAAAAATTTTCCTATGTTAAAAAATCATAAAGACCACTGATGCCACCAATAATTTAGGTGTTCAACTTAAGGCTACATTTTGTTTTGCTGCGCAAAAGTATAAGACTCGGAATCTTGAAATTACAAAGGAATGTAGAAAAGTGAGCAATGATTACGATGAAATAAAAACTAACATTTGTTATGGGAAAAAATTAGCATACGGACCACTCTACAGTCCGCAGAAATGCAGCTATGGAATTGGAATCAGCATGCTAAAAGGGCATTTTTTGTTTTGAACTGAACAGATAGTTTTTTTTCCATACTGTTTGGCTTTACATTACATTTTGATACGTTGATCAAAATCTATAAGACTTCGTATCTTAAAATTTTGAAGTTGTATAGAAAAAAGTATGAGAAGTACGACTGAATAAAAAAAAGATTTCAGATTCGACAATTAGTTATAAAATTATTAACTGCTAAACATTTAGTAGAAAAAGCCATGAGGGTTGATCAATTGTAAGCTAGGTTGAATTTTGACACGCTAAACAGGAATATTTTGTATTATAATTTTAGTTATTCTTATCAAACTTGCAGCGTGTTCGAAAAGCTATTACAAATTTAATTGATTTTTAGTAATTTCATTCAATTTTTTTAGCTATAAATATTTACTATTTATCGATTGTTGCAGAAATGTATCCCTTGTTGCAGACATTGACCTTTACGTGATCTTTATTAATTTATTTTATAGGCCCTCATTCAATATTCATTTGGGAAACAAAAATATTTAACAAAAATAAAGATGTCTATGCACTTTACTTGGGGCTGAATTTTTTTTTACTATTGAAAAAGCAATCAAATTAGTAAATATTGCGATATATTGCAAAATATCAATATGTACTGCAAATATATCGTGATATTTAAATTTTTATATTAATAACAGCTTATACTATTATTTAAATTTTCCTGAGATTTGAAGGGTTCATTTTAAAACAATAATATCGAAAATGCTTCTTTATTTTTCTCCACTCCCATTAAATAGTTTCAAAGTACAAGAGTGATATGAATAATTATTTTTGTTACCTATTTTCCAATTTTTCTAAGCCAAGATATTCTTGGCGTAAAGAGTCATTCTTTCCTTACCCGCTACCTCCATCAGTAAATCAAAGTCTTTTTAACTCTTTTTGGTTCCTATTAGGCACAGAAAAGGTAAGATATGCAAATGAATCTTACTTTATATGCAACGCACTGACCTTATGCTGTGATTGGACGCTAGGGGATGAAAAGAGCATAGATTTTCTTCTTTAAGTGAAGTATCTTTGACAGCCTTAATTCAGTATTCTCTCTTGAGACAAGCTAGAAACTTTTAAAAGCAAATTGTTTCCCAGCCTTAGTTTTCAACTTCTTTTTTCCTCAGACATTTATATTAGGTAACTGTTAAACAGTTACACGATTTTCTTTTCTAAAATATTTTCTACAATGTAACATGTTAAGTTTCTTTAAACATTAAACTTACTTAGTACTTAGAGAAGCTATTAGAAATAAAATGCTAATAATGAAATAAAATTTTAGAAAAAATAAAAATAAATATATCTTATAAATTCATAATAAACCCATGGATTGTGAAAAATTTCGGGTCGAATCACGGTAAAAGTACCGGCATTTTGGGTGGATCATTCGTAAAACCCATTTTACAGTAAAATCTTTTTTTTACCGTATATCTCTGAATCGCAAAAATCATGATAAACGCTATAAAAATATTTTTATACGACTTTACAATCATGTGAAATTTTAAATACCAACAATTAATCAAGCCATAAATTACACTGGGGCACAAAGTTTTTGTCGTATTTAAATATATAGTTAATCCTACCTATACCTTTCAGGTGCGGAAATTTAAATTCATTCTAAAATTAGTTTTGCTCCTAAAGCTACACATTTTTTAAGGGGAGTCTGTAGGGTATATATCAATAATGCTGAAATTGATATTTTTTGATGTTCTAAGAAACTACTTATGGTATCGATTTGAATTTTTTTAGGGATATTTGAGATTATATCAGTTGTATGCTGTGATAATGCTTCAGCGTTAAAAGGAATACTTCTTGAGCAATAAAAGATTTGGGATGAAACTTTTTAAAATAAATTGAAAGTTCTCAGTTCGTAATTTTTTTAAAGAATTTCTTCCAAAGATATGTATTAGCAGTTATCGCAGGGTAAAAATGTTTATGTAAATATTCCGAGAAAAAAAAAGAAAACTTATCTTGTTTCGATGCTGAGAAAAGGTACGTCAAAAATGGCTTGTTTTAGAATTACTGATAAATGCTCTACAGACTTAATTAACTGACCTATTGACCTACTCATAAATGCCTTACTGATAAATGTCCTACTGATAAATGTCCTACTGACTTCCCTTAAAAAGCCATTTCTGTCCGATATTTTGGGGAAATGTACATGTTTAAAAACGTTATATATAACAGGAGTTTCTCGTCAATGTTGCAACAAACTTTTTGTATAGATTAACATCAGTATTAAAACTGCATAAAAACCCATTCCCGGAAATGCTATCTTTTGTGGATGGATGCACTTCTCCATTATGACCCACCCTAAAGCAAACGAAGAAATAGTTCGAAATAGGGATGCGCCTCAAGTGGCAAATGACGATATTTCCGGCAATGGGTTCCTATGCAATTTTAATCTTGATGATCTGCCCTGACTCCTCTTGAAGTTTGTGGCAGCATTTATGAGTTTCATTGTTATACATTTTATTTTATAACCGTCGTTTAACAGCCGATCCAATTTTGAGTTTTCGACAACCAATGTTCAACTTCGCAACCTAGTAATTTTGAACCTAGTCCAGGAGACAAGGGATCAAATATTGGGAAATATTTACCTTCGAGGAGGAACTCACCCACATTTGCGTTACATGGAGGAAAAAAAAACATTAAAGCCTCCCACTGTTAGCCTGACAGCAAGGGGACTCTAACCAATGATCCGTCTACCTCTGATGATATTTTACGTCAACACTGTGGTCTGTGCTAGCCGGGTGCTTATAATGTTTTTTAACCAAATCTCTACATTTTGACAAAAAATGTGTTAAAAATATCAGTTAAAAAAACCTTAGAAGGAAAAATCAATCACAGATTTTAAATCAGAGATACGAAAGTTTTTGAAATTTTTTAAAACATATATCGTGCAGCAGAGAATAATATTCGACATCATCATTCACAGCGAATTTGCTCAGCATTAAGAAAAAAAATTCATATAAGTACTCCCCACAAAGAAATTCTCCTTATTCACAGCTTTCGCTCTAACTGGTCTTCTAATTTAGATAACTTGGATAACTAATTTCGATAACGAAATCTGATTGCTGCTCCCTTCTCAACCCTTCTCTAGAAGCTTTGCGGTGTTTCTATGCTCTAAAGGTAAGAAATGTTTAATAACATAGGACACAGCAGTACACTTGTTAGAAGGTGTGTATGGACCTTAATGAGGAAACCATTAGGTGAAAAACGAATGTGGTGCTCGAATCATCCGTACTGTTTTCGGATAATTCCTGGAGTCGGATAATTCCTGGAGTTCGGATAATTCCTGGAGTTACTCCATCAGACTATCGCAAGTAGCCTATCAACGTAGCTGTAATGCAACATTGAAAATTATGTTCCCTACTTTTTTTAAGATACTTTTTGAATGCATTACACATTAAGCCTTAAAATGCTTAATAGAATGCTTTCAATGCTTAACAGAATGCTTTAAATGCCGAATGGAATGCTTTAAATGATTAATAGAAGATTTAAATGCTTTGAATTTCTAATAGAATGCTTTAAATTCTCAACCGAATACTTTAAACGCTTAATGGAATGCGTTATTTAATGCTTTAAATACTTAATGCTTTAAATAATAGAATGACTGTAAATCTACTACATTTTTGTAGAAATGTTTCTACATTTTACTAGAAAATTAATTCATTAAACGTATATATTATCTATTTTATAACCATATCAAAATGAATTCAATCGAATTCTTATAGCTCTATTAAAACAATAAGAAATTAAATCGTACCAATTAAAAATAAACTTTCTAAAGATATTTTAAAGATCTTAAATAAAATATAAGTGAGAAAAGTATGTTTAATGTATTATTATGTTCGATGAATTTTTAAACTTATTTGAATTTTAATATATACATGTTTGCATGCATTCAAGTAAATATAAAGTAGAAATACTGATTTAAAATTTAGAATTTTACTTCCTTGGGATGATCTGTAAGGACATTTAAATTTTTCCAAATCATTCCGAATGCATTATACATTGCATTGTACAAAAAATTAATCAAACTATGAATGTAATTTGATACAAATTTCAGAATTGAAATATTGAACTTCAGCAGAACAAGACTCGGATTTAACTTTAGTAGTATACAATTTATTATTCAACATATAACTTGTTTTTCAGTAAAATTGTAAGTTACAAAATGGTTAACACTAAAAAAAAAATACCGTTTAAAAAGTGGAAGAGAAGTTATTTTAATAAATAACTTCCTTTAGCTGAAAATATTTAGAAAAAAATCGCGAAAGCTAAGGGTATTAAAAAAAATTTCGATTGATAAAATCAGTTTTTATCAATAAAAAATTACACTAAAAACATCAAAAACTTAATAAAAAATAATTAAAAATTATTTTTAAATGCTTTTAAGAATTTAGAAGAAAAAAAACAGTTTTTGCCTATTTTTAAAAAAGCTCTTATGTTAAAAAAATCATTTAGTTATATTGTAGCTTTAATTATTTAAGTATTAACTATTTAAGTATCAAGTTTTAACTATTAACTTAACTATTTAAGACAATTTTTGTTATCTGCAAATTTTCAGTTGCTGTGTCAATTCTTATGAAAAGATTTCAATACCTATGAAAACGTTATTCATTTTACAATTTTATAGTTGAGAGGTTAAATTATTCCCATAATGCCTCAGAGATAAAAAACAGAAAATAAAAGATTAACATATTTTGGAATACCGACTAATAGGGCCTTTGACAGTCGAGAAGAATCATCAATTAATTATACCTTTATTCAACCTTTAATACAATATTCAAAGATCATCGTTCCGTGAAATTAAATTTCTTGGAACTCTTTACTTTTGGGACATGTTTGTAAGATTATGATTATCCGTGGAACCAAAACGTCTTTGATATTTTCCTTTAATTCTAAAGTCAAGTATAAATTTTCAGACGATTTCCTCAAAACAGTGTTGAAAGATTCTCAAAACAGGAGCTTTATATCTTTTAATTAAGCATATACGTAGAAGTTTTCGATTTTCATTAAATGGAATTGTAGTAGATTTCTAAACTTGATTTATGCTGAAGTGGAATATTTAGATGATTTCAGTCTAATTAGTCACAGAAATCATTTTGTTTCGATATAATGTAGGGAGTTTCTCATTCTAACTATTGTCTTAATTAATCTCGAACTTCTACTTTTATGAATATTCTTCTATAGGTGTAAGTATTTTAGAAAGCATTCTCTGCTCTATAGTTCATTAGTTAAATTAGTCTTATAATCATAACTACTATAAATCATAAGTCTAAATGTTAATTCAATATCATAAGACATAAATCATAATTTAGTATCATAAAACACAAAACAGATCCATAATCATAAATCATAATCATAAATCATAATCATAAATCATAATCATAAATCATAATCATAAATCATAAACATAAATTTGTAATTTACGAAATTAAAAAAATTGTTGAATTTTCAAAAAATTAAAAGAATTGTAAAAAAAATTTGTACTTCAAGTTTCAACATTGTATACTATACCGGAATTTTAACTTTGCCGGTAGAACTTCTAAGAAAACTATCCCTCTGTCCCAAATTAGTTGCTACATTTAGGTCAACAATTTTGTCGCAAATTTATTTTCTATATTTCAAGTAGGTGGAGTCATAAATAAATTCCGATATAGTTTAATAGATCGACACCACTAAATTATACTTCACGATTTATTAGCTAGAAGATATTTTTTAAGCGTTTACTGATGGAAGAATTCTTAAAAAAAAGAGCTTCGTTTAAAGCCATGCGAACCTTAAAAGTTTGAATCTGATTCAGTACTGATTTACGAAGGGAATGTTTGGCAAATAAATGCTGATTATTGATTGCAGAAAAATCCTGTAATTTCTGAAAAATTTTCAAAGTCATGAAATAATCAGTACAAAAGTATTCAAACGTAGCAATCAATTTGGAATAGAGGGACAACAATTTTTTAATCATTCCCTTTTTATTTTTATTTATAAGATAAAATCTTTTATGAAATCTGCTATTTCAAATTCGAATCTTTGTCATTTCATTGAAAAGAAAAACTTTATACCGTCTCATAAATAACTGACTCTGTAAGTGTTTGGAAAAAAATTATTTTTTTTTATGTTATAAGACAGTTATACTTTAGAACTTTCTAACGCTTAGTTTCCATTATTTTTACCCTACATTTTTTTACAAAATCCACGTTTGTACTCAGAGAAAAAAGATTTACATTCTTATGTTTTGCGCAAACAGTAAGGAAATTTTGAACAAGGTAAAAAAAAAAGCCGGCACATATAGATAAGCGTTTTCTTCTTTCGTGGATTCTTTGAAAATCAATCGTTTTATAAAACAACTGCTTCGTAGAAAATTCTTTATGTAGGCAGACAACCATTTCAAATTCACATAGAACCGTCGAACCCCATAAAAGTTCAATTTTTTTACCACTAAAAGAACACGGGGAATGTTATTTTCCTCCAATCTCTTTGACTTTTTCAGCAAATAATCGATAATCGACGGAAAGTTTATAAGAAAGTTTTCTTGGTAAGTTTCATTACTAGTATGTTAAAAAATTTGCATGTATACACTAATCATTTACCTAAAATTTGCATATTTTATAACTTTCGTTGAATAGCAGATCTTAATTTGGGCTTACGACAACAAATGTTCAACTACGTAGTAATGTAATTTTGAACCCAATCCAGAAGACAAGGGAACTCATGAATCAAGTATTGNGAATCATAAATCATGAATCATAAATCATGAATCATAAATCATGAATCATAAATCATGAATCATAAATCATGAATCATAAATCATGAATCATAAATCATGAATCATAAATCATGAATCATAAATCATGAATCATAAATCATGAATCATAAATCATGAATCATAAATCATGAATCATAAATCATGAATCATAAATCATGAATCATAAATCATGAATCATAAATCATGAATCATAAATCATGAATCATAAATCATGAATCATAAATCATGAATCATAAATCATGAATCATAAATCATGAATCATAAATCATGAATCATAAATCATGAATCATAAATCATGAATCATAAATCATGAATCATAAATCTTAATCATAAATCATAAATCATAATCATAAATGTGATTGTTATGTAATTGTATTTCATACAATATTGTATGTATAAATTATACAGGACATTGATCTTGACAAAATGGTAAATGATATTGCAAAAATGACTTTGTCAATCATGCATGTGGTTTGACGAAACTAAATCAATAAAAAAATTTATAGTTAGATAATACAGCATGAAACACTGGTGTTTTTTTCTGCATTAAAGGTAAAATCTTTCAATCGCGGCTCACTTAAATTAAAAAGTAATAAGTAATTTGCTCTTATTTGCACTTATTTAGATCTAAGAGAAACAGTTCATCATTGAAATTTCTTTAATTTTCAAAGTCTATGGCTAACCTGTGATCACCGAAAGGCGATCACTGGTTAGACATTGGCAAAATGATTGTTGTCTAATTTTTTTTTACCCTCTTTATTTGTGATGTTCACCTGAATAGGTATTGAAAACGATCCAGTTTGAACTGTATTTTAGAATATCTGATTCTTAATTAAAGTAATAAAAACAAAAATATCGCTGAAATGAAGAAATTCTCTTTTGTTCACAACTCAAGAAATATTTATTTCATCTCTCTAGTCCCATATCTAAAAAAAAATTAACCAACTTAACTTTTTACTATTACTCCTGAACACAGTTGAAAAGTGTGATGATGTCCAAATAAGGTGCGCACGAAATCAAACCCAAAACAATTCCTATTTTGCCAATGGGCAATAAATTCAATAATGAGTCGTTTTTTTATGTAACTATGTAACACCTCTTTATTCAGTTATCATCATTAGTAATATACTCGTATATACACAAAATATGAAATAATCTTAATTTCTGCTTTATAGGTTTGTCGTCTGATGCTGTATACAATGCGTCGAGAAGATTAATTTTAAAATGTTAAAAGAAATTTGTACTTCAAGAAATTAAAAAATTTGCTGAATCTTCAAAAAATTAAAAGAATTGTTCAAAAAAATTTTCACCTCAAGATCATGAAATAACCAGTACAAAAGTATTCAAATGTAGCAACCAACTTGGAACAGAGGGACAACATTTTTTTAATCATTCGCTTTTTTTATTTATAAGATAAAATCTTTTATGAAATCTGCTATTTCAAATTCATAGCTTTGTCATTTCAATGAAAAGAAAACTTTATACCGTCTCATAAATAACTGATTCTGTAAGTATATAGAAAAAAATAATTTTTCATATGTTATAAGACCGTTATACTTTAGAATTTTCTAACGCTTAGTTTCCATTATTTTTTCCCAACATTTCTTTACAAAATCCCCGTTTGTACTCAGAGAAAAAAGATTTACATTCTTATGTTTTGCACAAACAGTGAGGAAATTCTGAACAAGGTAAAAAAAAGGCCGGCACATATAGATAAGCGTTTTCTTCTTTCGTGGGTCCTTTGAAAATCAATCGTTTTATCAAACAACTGCCTCGCAGAAAATTCTTTATGTAGGCAGACAACCATTTCAAATTCACATAGAACCGTCGAACCCCATAAAAGTTCAATTTTTTTACTACTCAAAGAACACGAGGAATGTTTTTTTTATTTCAATTTAGATGATTTTTGTAGCAAATAATCGATAATGGAGAGAAAGTTTATAAAAAATTTTTCTTGGTAAGTTTTATTACAAATATGTTGATAATTTGCAGGTATACACTAATCAATAATGCATATTTTATAACCGTCGTTGAATAGCAGACCTAATTTTGGGTTTACGACTACAAATGTTCAACTCCGTAGTCATGTAATTTTGAACCCAATCCAGAAGACAAGGGAACTCAGGGATCAAGTATTGAGCGAAATTCTACCTTTTTGGAGGACTTTTTAATGGAACTAACCCGCATTTATGTTACATGGAGAGGAAAAACAGGAAAATTTTCCTGGGTTAGCCTGACGGCAAGGGGACTCTAACCCATGATCCAGCTACCACTGAGAATATTTTACATCAGCACTGTGGTTGGTGTGAGTCGGGTAAGGAATTCGAATTGACCAGCTACCGCTGAGATTGAACCCAGGTCTTCTCAATGGAAGGCTGACGCTCTATCACCATAGCCACCAAGCTCTAAAATAACATATTTTAATGAACAATGCTGAAACGGCTTGAAGTAAATCCTTCTAATTGGAGCAGTTGTGTAGGTGATAGAGAGCTCGTCCCCCAATGAGGTGAACCAGGCTCGAACCCCGGCGATGGCTGGTTGATTTCATTTTTTGTAAATGCATGTGTAGTACCTGAAATCCCCAACTAAGCATTGTAGAGATACTTGTAAATATATATATNATTTATTGTAGATATATATAGTCAAATATTAAAACACCTTTTGATTCGTATTTTCTCCTCATGCTTTTTTATTTTAGAAATAATTTACAATAAATTAGTATGTTAATATCACTTATCTTAAACTTCCTTCCCAGTAATTGACATCATCCCTGGCTATTCATTTAATTGCTGTCATTACAATAAAGTATTAAATCCTTTTATTACATGGCTCTAAATTGCTTTAGTTGAATCGAGGTAAAATGTTCACTTAATTTGACAACTTTTATTAAAGCTAATTGAGATTGAAAAAGTTTCTTTTTTATAATGTCAAAACTTAAGTAAAAAATAGCCTAGATTAAAATGGGTTTTTATTACCGCATCATATTTATTAATTTATGAGAATAGATTAAAAATACTGTCGAGGTTATTTATACCAAAAATTAAATCTGTCAAAATCACTTAGCGGTTTTTTTCCTTAGTTACTGATAAAATTCTAAAGACATTTTCTAAACTATTTTTTATTATTATGGGTAAATAAAATTTGCATTCTATTCCAGAGAATTGCCAATTAAAAAGAACTGTTTTTTGTAAAATGTTTTATTAATGAAATTCATGTCATGTTTATAAAACTTTATTGTAAAATAAGTGAATGAAAAGTGAAACGTTTCTCTTTTCACATGAGAAAATTAATTAAGAGAATCTTTAAGTATTATCATGTTTGCTAATTTTACAGTTTTATGCGCTTTTATAAAGAAATAAAAGAATTAATTATTGTAGGTAGTACTGATAATATTTCTGATATATACTGATAATATACTGTTAATCTGAAGTGTTAATTTATTTAGTAAACATATGATGATACTTTTACATTTTTACGGGATTTCACCAAGAAAGAAAAAATAATAAATTATGGTGGGTTTTCTAATAAAATATGCTTATAATGTTTCAGTAACATTATACACTGATAGGCTAAAGCATTAATTTAAGTGTATTAAATGTGATGCAAATTTTATATCTTTATGGGACTTTTTAGAAAAATAAAAGAATAAGTTATTGTGGTTTTCTCTGAAAAGTATAATGATAATATTTCATTATCAATATACACTAATAGGCTAAGGAATTAATCTATTTAGTTAGCATGTAATGCTTGCACATAACGTATATACATTCAAAATTAGTTATAATGTACATTTAACCAATACTATGTAAGATTTATATGTAAGTTAGAACTAAAGGACATTTTTTAATTTTTCCTATTTGTGACAAATAAAATTTGTGAACGGAAATTCTGCAAACTGAATTAATTAAGCATAAGGAATACATTTAGTCATTGTTTTCAAACACAGAAATAGTCTTGATATACATATTTACATAGTTTTATTGGAAAGGGAACTAATATTATATAACTCTTCTAACGCTGGGATTCGATCCAGCGTAACCTAACCTGCTGAGCTTCAGCATTTTATTTTATAATTTTCGCTTCATCGCCTTGTAATTTTGAACCCAATCCAGAAGACAAGGGAGCTCCAGGATCGAGTTTTGGGAGAAATGTCGCCTTCGTGGGGGACTTTTTGATGGAACTAAGCCGCATTTGCGTTATTATTATTTCGGCATTTACGTTATATCCAGGAGTTCCATTGTGTTTTGAATTGAGTTCAAAATTTCAAGCCTGTGGAGTAGAACATAGGTAGTCTCCAACCCAAAATGGGGTCGGCTGTTCAACAGCGATTATAAAATAAAAATTAAAAAAACAACCTAACATAAAGAGCTTTTTCACATAATATTTTTGAGTTGGTCAGCACCATATTACGAGATATATTGCACCACAGTTTTTTCAGTGTATACCACGTGGAATATTATTTGGCATTGCGTTATGCTGCGTAATATCAATGAATAATTCGGTCCCTTAGACCAATTTAACTTTCGGAATTTTGCGTTTTGAATTGTTGCACGTTTATTTGGGATAGTTTATTTATTGTAGCAAGTTAATTTATTGGAGGAATGTTATCATTAGGGACCATTTTAGAGTTTCCAGACACATACGCAAAAAATCGAGATAATACGCAAAAAGTAAAGTTAACATTCAGAGGTCCAAACTTTGGACAGCTCTCCTGACCGAACTAATGGGACCATATTTCACAGATTACAGCTATCCCTTATATTGTGGCATACGAAATCCAAATCTGTCGGGAAAAAAAGTATGTTTATTCTGAGAAAATACTTTTTTTGTCTGATTTCGTAATTTAAATTATCTCCCGCACTAATTAATTTGCATATTTAAGGCTTCTCATTTAATGTGTAGATCAGATCATTAGATCTAAAGTTATTCAGAAGTGTCGGTTTGCAGTGGTTGTGCACAGTACTTCTGTTGTGGTTGAAGTATTCAACTACGGGTTCGAATCCTGCGAACCGCCATCGAGCACTCTCCCATATTTAAATAACAATACCTGCTTCTCTATAGTGAAAAAGGATAAGAACCGCCTCTGTTTTGGATGTTCAACTATATTGCACTTTTTTTTTGGTGCATAAAAATTATTAGACTAAGGAACGTGAAAGTACAATGGTGTGCAAATATATAGATTGCGAACGCAGTTTCGTTTTTACTTGGCTGGTATGCAAATTTGTGACGTATAGTGTTTATATTTATTCGTGTTTAATCAGGTTTAGAAAACGTTTTTGTTTTTACTTGGCCTTAAAAGTAATTTAAAACGTATATTGTGCATAGTTATTGTATTTTACCGGACTTCTATAACGTTTTTACCTGGTATTTATACAGATTTAAGCTATGCAACGCTCTCAGATACACAACGTTTTAAGATACGCAACGTTTTAAGATATACAAACGTTTGAAGATACGCAATGTTTTGAGATACGCAACGTTTTGCAGATTTAGGGTGGCAACAGATTTAAGATACTTTTTGTTATCAGTTTCGATAGATTCTAAAATTATAAACTGTTGATTTATGCTTTTACAATTTATAGTTTTATGGTATTTATAATTGTTTATTTATGCTACGCTGCATATATTATACTAAAGTTAATAACTCTATTCCAAAAAATTATTTATTGAACTTTTTTAAGATTTTAAGATGCCCTACTTTTTCTTTTAAAAACTAATTCTTATAAATTTTACTCTTAATATAAATAGCTCTTATAAATTTAGTAAAAAAAACAACTTTTACTTAGGACTTTTTTTAAAAAAATTTATCTTAAAAAATGCACACAAAAGAATGCAATAAATTTTTACAGCGTTATTTTATGTTTATAGCTTTTTTGTTGTTTAAAAAAATTTAACATAATTATTTCGATATTTTTTTTAAAATAAAACTTGTTTTAGAATAATAATAAAAAAAATATTTGTGAAAGCAGAAGCTGAAGCTCTAATTCAATAGGTTAAGGAACATTCAATATCGAATTTTTACTGTGAAAGGTAAAATTCAATTAGGTGAAACCGGAACTGAAAAAAAAAAAGACTTCTATGTCCTGCCGTGTCTTCGTTTCGAATTGCCGTCTCCCCATACTAAATACACTTCATTTCTTTCGTATGTTTTGGAAAAACAATCACGTCTCAGAAAGATAGCAAACTGAATTTACGGATTTTTCTTCCGTAGTTTTGTTAGCTCAAGATATGTTTATTCTTTTACCTTCCAGTGTAGGTCAGTGATATGTGATGCGCACTTCATTATTTGTAAAAAGAATTGGCACAAAAGTTTTCCTACTCCTTAAATATTTGATTTCATTTTGTTTTTGAGGCTTAGATTACGCTTGACAAATGAAAAAATATTTTTTTAAAAGCTTTAGAGTTTTATGCATAATAACCTTTGTTAAACCTTGTATTGTTATCAGGGCAAGAAGTTCAGTGTAGGTCAGTAATATGTGATGCGCACTTCATTATTTGTAAAAAGAATTGGCACGAAAGTTTTTCTACTCTTTAAATACTTGATGTTATTTTGCTTTCGAGGTTTTGCATTATGCTTGACAAATGAAAAAAAAAATGTTAAAAGTTTTAGAGTTTTATGCAAAATAACCTTTATTATCATTGCATTGTCACCAGGGCAAGAGGTGCAGTTGAAAAAAGATCGTTAAAAATTCCGGAAAAAACTACGGTAAAAATACTGGCATTCTGACTGCAGCATACGTAAAATCTGTTTTCTTCTATAAAGATTATACCGTAATTTTAACAGTAATATTTATTTCATCACGCTGACCCGACTGTGTAGGGATTAGCGAACTGAACTTGATTCAGATAGATTCGGGGTTCGAATCCCGGAAAAGGCATGGATGTTCTTTATTCTCTGTACTATCTGTCCTTACTGTGAGAGCAACGTTGGCCCACATAATATGATGCCCCTGAAAGAGTGGCCAACAAATCGGCCCTGTAAATACCTGAATTGACGAAATGTTAACACAGGTGGGCATTGCAATGAAAAAAATTTATCTATGTGACTCAGTAAATATTTCAGGATATCAAATTTTTAGTTCTGAGAAATTTTACGAAAAAAAGTACCGGCACTCTGAGTGCCGGTACTTTTTGCCGTAATTCGATTCGTAATTTTTTATTGTGTAGATATTTTGGAAGAGAATGGATTCAGATTGACGATGAGTTTTACTACTTGATAAAATGATAAAACCTTGTACAATCGTTGCCTTGTTATAACCTTATTATAAATATTAATTCATAAACCTTATTATAATATTAATTCATAAACCTTTTTATAATATTAATTCAAATAATTATAACTATAAATATTAATTCAAATAATTATTATTATAAATATTAATTCAAATGATTATTATTATAAATATTAATTCAAATAACTATTATTATAAATATTAATTCAAATGATTATTATTATAAATATTAATTCAAATAATTATTATTATAAATATGAATTCAAAAACTTATTATAAATGTTAATTCATACTGTGGGAGAAATATGGAAAAGAGATATTACAACAACCTAATATTCTTTCAAGATTGTAATTATTATTTTTTAAGAAATCCTGGGTTAACGGCAGCTACTCAAAATTCCCGATATTAAAATATAATACTGTATATTATGCAATTTTACAAGTTTTATACATTGAAAGAGGTCGCTGGAAAATATTAAAATGCTGTATTGCATGCCAAACAGCTGTAAATGTTTATGTAAAATTCAAGGAATTTTTGTAAAATTGTGAGAGATTTTCTTACAGTTGCATGCAAATTCAGCACTTAAAGATGGATATACTTAACACCGTTTCTGGTCATCATTGTAGACACCTGGACTTCATGAAATTGCAACTTGGCAGGGGTTTAAAATTAAAAAAAAGTTACATTATGAATATTATTTATTACATGCTGTTATAGAGAGCATTTTATTATAAAAATTACTTTCTTGTCTCAATTTTTTGTAGAAAAATAATCATTAATGTAGCTTATGTTACAATGGTTTTGTATAAACTGTTGAGTTATTAGCAAATTTCTTTATTTTTTAATCCTTTATAAAATAACTTGAATAAAAATGTTTGTAATTAAAAAATATATAATTTTCTCATTAGTTTTCTAGTTAAATAAATAAATTCTCATTTCCCAAAAATCAGTCAACCAGATAAATAAAAATCTCTTCTACCAAAATCAGCTAATAAAAAAATACAACGTGAAAACTTCTAATTCAAAATCAGCCAATTGAACAAGAAAAAAGCATTTCCTTCAAAATCAACTAATGAAATAAAACAAAAAATGTCCATCATAATCAGATAATTAAATAAATAGAATCCTTTAAAAGGAAAAAACTTTCCTTCAAATCTGCAAAATAAAACACTTTTCCTATAAATCTGCCGATGAAATAAATGCAAACCTTTTCCCATAAAAACTACCAATGACACAAATATTTTCCTTAAAATTCAGCTTTTCAAACTATCTTAAAATTCTCCTCAAAATCAGCTACATTGTAAAAAATGTCGGATCAAATTACGGTATAAAGTTGCAGTACAGGTACATCATTCGTAAAATAAATTTTTCACCGAAAAATATTATAACGTGACTTTTTACAATGATATTTATTTAATTAAAGTGATTTAACAATTTTGCTATAATTCTAATTGCAAAATCCACGATACATCAAATTTTTTGTTCTTTTACAGGTGCTGGTAAAAATGGTTTTCAGGAATTGGGTTCACACAGGGTTCTCGATTACTGGTACTTTTTACCAAAATTTTATTCAGAATTTTTTACAATGTTCTGCAATTTGATCCAGGATTAATGCATATAACTTTCAGCTTGATCAATAGAAACCTATTCCATCAAAACCATTTAACCAAATAAATATTTTAAACAAACTTTTCCTTCAAAATCAACTAAAAAAGTATATAAAAACTGCTACAAAATCAGCAGAATAAATAAAAAAAAATTGTTGAATAAATAAATACATTTATATTTGTTACACATGTTTAATTTTTTTTGTTTCAAATTGCATTATTAGATGCTCAAGGGATTAATTTATATCAGACATTGTTCAGAAATTCAAAAAAAAAAGTCGAGCAGAAATTAATGAGTTCAAGAAATTGAAAGAAAAAAACACTCTTATTTTTTTCACAGGATTACAAATTACGTTATCGTTTTTGTAATCGCATAGATTAAAAACATTCATTAGTTACCAATTAAAATCTATTTCATAAAAATGTATGATTTTTTATGCACAAGCTCTTTAATTTGAAATGAGGCTCTTTAATTTGAAATATAAGAGTTATTAGAATGTGAATAATTACCCTAGGCTCAAGTTCAACAGAAGACATTAATCGTTCTTTGACAATAATTAATATTGTTTTACGTAGTTTTCTATTGTAATCAATTACAAAATACAAATAAATATTTAATTCAAAAATACTTAGTAGAATTATTTGAAATTTAGAAATGTTGTATAATATTTTTTTGATGTATTAAAAATAAAATATTTTGTTAAAAACTTTTACTTAACAATAAATATACTGTAAAACATTCCGGATAAAATTACGGTATAAAGTAACACTTTGGGTACATCATCCGTAAAATAAATTTAACGGCAAAATCCATTTTTAACTCAAAATATTAAACCATAATTTTTACCGTAATATTTATTTAATAAAAGTCATCCAGTGATTTTGTGGTAATTATTACTGTGAAAATAACGGTATATCAGATTTTTTGTTCCGTAACACGTTCCGGCAAAAATGGATTTTACAGTAAAAAAAGGCGATATTTCAAAACTTTCTGACAGTGTTTTTTAAATTAATAAGTATTTTTTGAACACTTACACACGAAAACTTAATTAGAATTTAATTGTAAAAACTTGTTTTGGGTAAGAAATTTCTGTGCTTGGGTGAAAATCAGTGCTTTTATCAGTGGGTGAAAATCAGTGCAGTTTTGGGAGAAAATTAGTGCTTGTACAATATTTAAGAGGTTTTAAAAGTCATAGCAAATTACGAAGAATAATTGTTTCAGAGTGTTTGCAATCACCACAATATTTTAACTCCTGTCCAATAAACCTCTCCTGATGACAAAAACCTCTCCTCAATGCTGAAATGAAGTCGATAATGGGCCTCTCCTGCTTTTATTAAAGTATTAAAGTATTATCACGGGTACTATTAAATACATGCAGCAATAATAAATCTAAGTAAGTATAGAAGATAAATAATTATATGTTAACAAATTCTGTTTCTGACACGGTGTTGAATTTAATTCACTTCACGTTAATTAAAAATCTAACTTATGTGGTGAGACTTAGCTTGACTTAAACACGACCTCTTGTTTATAAACAATCAGCTGGCTCTGAGGTCATATGTCACGTGCCCGCGTATCAATGATCGTCTTCTTCTCGAGTTGCATGTCCCCAATTGTGCAATAATATACAATATTATCAAACTATTGAGTACCATAAACTGTGCAGCATTAAGGTTGTTCTTACCAAATAAAGACGATTATTTCGTTTTAATTTTATCATAAAAATGTGATTTGAGTAAATTATCCCTGATATAGTTACTTAAATATGCAATAGTTCACTTACGACGTAGAAAAACATAGAAAAACGTTGCGTACAGTTGGATGCATTTCTTTTATTTATGGTTGAAAATTAGTCTGCTTGCAATGGAATCTTCCCAATATAGTGAAAACAAACCTTTACCTGACTTCAGATCTCTGCTTTAATTGCAGTTACCATTCCCATAGCAATCCTGAAGCAGTTTTAAAAAAAGCTTCATGGAATCCCAATCTGATTCCTCGGGATTTTCTGATTATTCTAAGTTAAACCTGGTATGTATTCATTGCAAATATATATTATCCTGAGAAAACTCAAGCGTAGTAGAATTTGTCAGTAAGTTCTGTTTTATCACGTTTTTACTAGTCCGAAAACAAAAATAAAAATAATCTGTTGAGATTGGAAGTTTGCCAAGTGTTTGTTGGGAGTTTTGCTGTTGGATTGTGGGACAGCACACGCGATTTTTGCGATTGTATATACGACGGTTGCTGAATTTACATATGAAAAAAGAGTAAAAAAATGGCGAATCACTGCACTGGCTTTTGTAAAGCATCACTTTGTGCTGTCCCTTGTTTTAAAAACTATCATACAAATATTAACATTTAACTTCTTTCATTTGCTGGTCCTAATTCGGGATAGCAAACTGATGGTAAATTAAATGTATTTTTGCACAGAAAAATAAAATTTCAACTTAAACTTGTGTATTATGTTTTGTTTTAGTTCCTTCTATTTATTAATGAAATAACAAAAATATGCTGATTTTTTGCATTTTTTTTCCAAACAAATTGATAAAGGGAATGGTTGAAATCAAGCTAAAAGAGTAAGAATGGAAGAGGAGAAAACTGCAACGAGAAAAGAATAATAATATCTATTTTTAATTGTTAAATGCCATTAAACTCTAAAATACTTTTGTTCTATATTATATACAATCTGATTTATATTAAACAATAACGCAAATGCGACAATAGGCCGATGAAATTTCCTTTTTTCGTTGGCAACAAAAACTGAGATAGTTATAATACGCTGGGAAAAGAAAGCATCTAGTATGCGTAATGGGGTTAAGAGTAAACTATTTCCATTCAGATATTTCTCAGACAGGCAACAGATATCTGCATTAAACTGAGTTTCAAGTTGAGAAGAATTGAAATATCTATATATATATATATATCTNCAGTTGGATGCATTTCTTTTATTTATGGTTGAAAATGAGTCTGCTTGCAATGGAATCTTCCCAATGTAGTGAAAACAAACCTTTACCTGACTTCAGATCTCTGCTTTAATTGCAGTTACCATTCCCATAGTAATCCTGCAGCAGTTTTAAAAAGAGCTTCTTGGAATCCCAATCTGATTCCTCGGGATTTCCTGATTATCCTGAGTTAAACCTGGTATGTATTCATTGCAAATATATATTATCTCGAGAAAACTCAAGCGTAGTAGAATTTGCCAGTACGCTCTGTTTTATCACGTTTTTACTAGTCCGAAAGCAAAAATAAAAATAAAAATAATATTCCGTCGTGATTGGAAGTTTGCCAAGCATTTGTTGGGAGTTTTGCTGTTGGATTGTGGGACAGCACACGTGATTTTTGCGATTGTATATACCGTCATGTGGGGCTATACTTTGTGCAGGATTTCGCAGATTTTGAACTTTGACATGTAAAAAAACTATGTTAATTCAAACTTTAGTAAAATTTATCGATATTATATTCATAACTGGACTCAGACGAGTGAATTTGATCAATATTGGCATTATTTGTATGTAATATTTACAAATAATAAGTCAAAATATACCTTGAACAAAGTAGCCCCCAAGTGGGGCTACTTTGTGCAGCGATAGGAATTCAGTTTAATAATCATGTTTTTAGTAAAATATTGATATAAAATTGAAAATGTTGACATTTTCAATAACAAAAACATCAAGATATGTAAAGAAATCAGTTTGAAAATAATTTTCAGCGTTAAAAAAACATTTTTTATAAAGAATATTTTCTTATCAAGATTGAATATTTCAAAACATTTGAGTTTAAACAAAAGGAAACCGTATACATTTTTGAACATTGAAATGGATGAAATTTCAAAAATAATAATTATTACATATTCATTAACATCTATAATATTGATAAATTTGAGCATAACATGCTTGAATGAACATGACAGAACTTGCTCTTCAGTTTCTGTCAAAATCACCTGATGTCCTATAAAATATATTTTTATGTGTTAAATCATTTGATTAATTCATTAGAAAAATCTTTGTAGAAGAAAAATAATAGTTTACCAGCACGTTTCACGTGTTTCTTATGAATTTTATTAGAGATACTATTTCTGAGGATTTTGTACTTCCGAGAAGCTTCTGCAATCGACATACCACCAGCAACTGCTTGCAAACATTGTTGCAGCTTTTCTAAAGTGTAATCATGGTAGTTTCTCGTTCCAGGTATTTTTTTATAACGTCTGATAATTTTTCTGTCGAAAAAAAAACGAATGAAACTTTGCACAAAGTAGCCCCACAGTGCATTTTTTTTCATTTTCCGTTTATTTGTTATCAATTTTCAAATTCTTTTAACGCTAACATGATATAATTGTTTATTAATGTATAAGTAAAAAATTTTGCAGTTACGACAATTGTTTTATCAGCGTCTTTGCATTTCACAGCTAAAGTTTCCACGCATGCTTTTCGACGTCCGACGTTCTCGGAAAGTTGTTGACATTGGATAAACGAAACACACTCTGAGATTGTTTAAAAATTCGAAAAAATGCTTGTAGTAATAGAGGAGACTTCTATCTTCAAATTCCACACATTTTTAACGTGAAAAAAACATAATACTGAATAGCAGCACTTGAAAAGTGCCAAATTCGAATTTGCACAAAGTAGCCCCACATGACGGTATCTATTTTTAATTGTTAATTATTTTTTTATACTTTTGTTCTATATTGTATACAATCAGATTTATATGAAACACTAATGCATATGTGACAACAGGTCCATAAAATTTCTTTTTTGCGTTGGCAACAAAAACTGAGATATAATGGCGAGAAAGTGATAATACGCAGGGAAAAGAAAGCATCTAATAGGCGTGATAGGTTTAAGAGTGAATTATTTCCATTTAGATATATCTCAGATAGGCAGCAGATATCTGAACTAAACTGAGTTTCAAGTTGAGTAGAATTGAATTATTGAAAATAAACAGTTAAAAAAAGACAAGCAAACTCTCCAATATTTTTCTTTAAATCATGCTAATTAATTAATTCAGTTAATAGTAATAATAATAATAATTTAAGACAAGATATTTTTCGGTAATGTCTACTAAACAACGCAGGAGAGATATGCAATTTATCAACTCAGGTCACCAAAAATACGCTGTTAATTGTTTCAACCTAAATTTTGTTATTATGCTTTTTCCGAAAGAAATAAATAAATATATCGGCCGGGATAGCCTGGTCGGTAGGGTGCTGGGTCGATGTCAGAGAGTTCGTGGGTTCGAACCCTGACAGCCGAAGACTCCCCTTGTAGTGATTGATGCACGTTAAATATGTCGAGTCGCAAAAGTAATCCATATTCCCATAACAAATCAAAACCTCTGGGGGTACTGAATTGGAGATCGATCGTTCTATGATTCAGGTCAAAATTACAATCTGTTGATGAATGAATGGATGCATGAATGGGTCCGTCCTATAAACGGAGGCGACGTATGGTGTGGCAGAAGTCGAATTCTTGGCCATAGATGGCGCCACTGGAAAACAATAACAATCACACCCCCTCTGCCTAAACAGGGATACGTCAACGGCAACAGTAATTAAATAAAAAAAAAATACGAGTTTATACTACAATTCAAGACTTAAAAACCATTGTGTTTCTAAACACCGAAATTTATAATCGAGCACTTAGGGACATTCAAAGAATTACTTGCTCCTCCTATAATTTGCAAGTAGCATTCAAGTGTATAAAACTCAAATCGTAATATATGAAAAGCGAATGAAATATTTATTAACTGAAAAAAGCACAAGATTTATACGTTACACATCTACATATTTGCAAAACTCCATTATAAAAAGAGTACCATACCAAGATATACTAAAATACTAGGGGGGCCGGAAAGTAATGTCGTTTCACCCCATTTGATATTTGTTATAAAGATTTTATTTTAAATCAATAATGCATCATTCACCCTCGTTAGCAACAACTTTTCAATGCCGGATCAAAATGAATAGAATAAAAATGAATTGGTTTTTAAGACAAACGAATCTTTAATGAGCTAAAACGACATTACTTTCCGGTCCCCCTAGAATAAAAACATCTAGCCGGCAGAGGAAGCGAAAACAAATTGCAAAGAAATCAAAAAAGAACCTGAGATTGGCAAGTACAGCGATCAGGGAATGGAGACCTTTAGCTGTTATCTACTAATATATATTTTGATCAATTGCACGATTTTACCTAATTAAAATTTGGTGTGCTTACAATAAGTAATCTTTGTTATCCTATTTACCTCCGAGTGCAATCGTTCAAACTACAACATCTGGTATATTTATTTTGCAATAAAGGAGATACCTACAGTTGCATGAGTTTCTTTTACATGTGTGTGTAAATGAGTCCATTTGCGATTATATCCTCTCACTGTAGGGAAAATAGACTTTTATTTTGTCCTCCCACTCAGCTTCATTACATTTACTATTCCACCCAGCAAAGAAAAGCAATTCTACTGCAGTTTCAAGAAAAGAACTTGACTGAAAATTTCACTCCAATTCTTTTAAAATCCAGCCAAGAGATTAAATGAAGGAAGATAGAAAAACTTGAAAGTTAATCGTATTTTCTGAAGTTTGGTCCCACGTTACCATTTTACAAATATGTAATCAACTATTTAAACTAATAGTTATGCCATTTGAAATTTTTATTAAATTATTTTTAGAAAAAAATATGTATTGTGTGAAAATTGCATACTTATATTTCTATAAACATGCAGCATTTATTTTTGTTGACCATCAAGTGAAATCATTGCTTTCATATATTTCATATATATATATA
>NC_092212.1:20419484-20429973 GCF_043381705.1 Parasteatoda tepidariorum
AAACAACAGTTTATATAAAACATATATAATAATAATAAAAAAATAAAAATAAAAAAAAGGATGAAATTTTATTTAAAAAACCGGAAAAATAGAACCGGGGAAAAAAAGATATAATCTTTTCTTCAGCCCACACGATTATATCCGCAAAACAGAGTGCTTTCTGATATTGTATTTTGAAGGAGCACTCAAAAGTTTTTTTTATAAAAATAACAACAAATAAAATAGATCACAAAAAGTAAAAATAGCATGTAAAAACAGAAAATAATATAAAATAAAAAACATTTAAAAGGGACTACAAAGCGAGTAGCAAAATCAGATCAACTTACAAGGACAGAAAATTTTTCAAGAATGATTTAAAATTTTTTCGCAGAAAGATTGCCAGATTACAAAATATGAAAACAAAAGCGCAAATTGAGTGTAACAAGAGGGTTTATCTGAGCTTTGATTTGTTAGTTACCAAGGATGGGCCCGAAATGGATGTGCGCAAGGTAATATTATACTGGATAATTTTAAAAAATTGATCATAAATAGTTCTAAAAGTTTATTTAAGAAAAAATATAAAATAGAAAAGAGAAACATAAATTGCCCGTTTTGCAAATAATTTTAGCCGCGGATTTGCACAATATGGATTAGCACATAGAAAAATTATTTAAATTATCAAAGAAAAAAAAAATTTTTAATAGATAATTAACACGGATTTGCCCGAAATGGATTTGCAAAATTATCTATTAAATTTTTTTTTTCTTTTTTAAAAATTTTTAATAGATAATTTTAACACGGATTTGCCCGAAATGGATTTGCAAAATTATCTGTTAAAAATTTTTTTTCTTTGATAATTGAAATAATTTTTCTATGTGCTAATCCATATTGTGCAAATCCGCGGCTAAAATTATTTGCAAAACAGGCAGTTTATGCTTCTCTTTTCTATTTTATATTTTTTCTTAAATAAACATCTATCTTTTAAAACTATTTATGATCAATTTTTAAAATTATCCAGTATAACAGCGTTTCTCAACCTTTCAGTATTCGCGGCCCAGTTTCTAATCAGAATTTTCATCGCGCCCCCCGCTTGCAGTAAAATGTATACAGCAATAATGTATATTGAGTATTTTGAATTCAGTATTTAAATTATTTTTAACTGCCAAAAGAAAAGTAAAGTAAAAGCCAGCAGCAATTGAGATTGTAAATTGACTAACGGAGATGTCTTTTCAAAACAATTAAAGTCCACACCTCTTTCAAATGATACTGTTGCTTGTCGAATTGGTGATCTAGCTGAAGATTTAAAATGACAGCTTTTCTCAAAATTGCGTGTCAAATTGTTTTCAATACAGCTTAATTATGCAACAGATATTAATACAGATGCTCTTTTAATTGCCTATATTCGATTTTGTGATAATATGTTAGTAGTAGAACTACTTTTCTGCAAATCAATCGAACTCAAAATAACAGCACTCGCATTATTTGCTATTTTAAATGATTTTATGAATGAAAACATAGAAATCAAAAATTGTGTCTGAATATGCACCGATGGTGCTCGTACAATGTCCGGAAGATTCAAAAGTGTACAAGCACTTGTAAAACAAAAATCGCCTCAATGCGTCTGGACGCATTGCATGATCCACAGAGAAGCTTTGGCTTCGAAAGAAATGAGTCGTGGTTTGAATTTTGTGTTAACTGCAGTTGTAACCATAGTAAATTATATAAGAATGAGACCCCTGAGATCGAGAATCTTTTCCGCAATTCGTAAAGACATGGGTTCAGTACATTCAGCGTTACTATTTAATTACGAGGCAAGATGTTCATCACGTGAGAAATTTTTGCAACGTGTTTATGAATTAAGAGAAGAAATCACCATTTTCCTAGAAAATAGCAGACCGGAAGCCGAGAATTTTCCCGATTGTTTATTTGTGATGAAATTGAGCTACTTGGTTGTCTTATTCCAGAAATTAAATAACTTGAATCTTAAACTCCAAAAAGCAAATACACATATGTTCGATACGAGTGATAAAGTTAATACTTTTTATAGAAAATTGGAATTGTGTGACAGAAATTTAACGCAAAAAAATCTAACAATGTTTTCAATTTCAAATGTGGATAATTGTACTAACACTTATAAAGCTGAAGAACATATAAATGTCGTTTTTGTAACCATTGAAAATCATTTAGCCATGCTGGCAAAGAATTTGAAAAATTATTTTCTTGCTGACGACAAACTGATAGCAAGTTACTAATGGGTTAGGGATCCATTTCATAAGACTTCCGAAGGACTCTCAATTAATGAGGAAGAAAAATTCACAAACCTCACGACAAGTGGCGAAACCAAAATACAATTTAGTAATTAATCACTATTTGAATTTCGGGCAAGTGTAGAGTATGGTTTTCTGCACTAAAAACAAGGGCATTTCGCATTCTATTATCAGTTTTAACATCCTACCTTTGTGAAATAGGGTTTTCTGCTGTGGCTTCTTTGAAGACCAAATATAAATCTCGGCTAAATATAGAAGCAGAACTGAGAGTGGCTATTTCTAATATGAAGCCTTACCTCGAAAAACTTTGCTTTGCAAGACAGGCCCAAGGAAGTCACAAATAATTATCAAATTTGCTTTTAATTTAGTATGTTTTTATTAAGTAAGGTGGGTGAACCAAAGGTGGTTAGTTCTTCTAACGTAGCCCACCCTCAAAAGTAAAATTAAATTTATTTTGAATCACGAGATGGCCTTGCTGCATTGCAAATCTTGTATCTGAGGTGCACGTGGCTGAATTGGAATATATTTCCTTGAATGGCCTCCATTGTATGAAGTGATTTTATTTTCTGCAGTTGTCGTTCTAATTTTCGGGTATCTAAGAAGATATTGTAATTTATATGTGTTTAAATTCTTAGAACTTTGAGTTATAATATGTTTTCTGAAAGTTTATTTCTTTTTATTTAACCAAATTACAATTAATCTATTAGATTAATAGTTTTAAGTTGTACAAATGATGACCATATGCATGTTCTCAAGGTGACCTGACAACGGTGCCGCCTTGGGGACACGTGGGCCACCTTCGGAAACAAACGTGAAATCTAAAAAAGAGTTAATTAAAAATCATTACGTGGCATATTATTTATCAAAAAGGAATCATTTAATTAAATACCAATTGATTAGTCCATTTTAAGCATATGTGGAACTTTGGTATTTTTCAAATTCTTATAATATTTCGACGTTCTGCACTTTAGTATAGTTTGCGATGTTTTGCTCCAAGTTTTTTGTTTTGTTTCCATTTTAAAGTGATTTTTTAAGTATTTTCGTGGTAGTTATGTGTGTTTTTGTGGTAGATTCTGGTATTTTCCTGTAAATTTGGATATTTTTTATACTAGTTATGGGTTAGGTTAGTTAACTCTAGTATGGTTATTTAACTCTTACTTATTAGTTATGGGTTAGGTTAGTTAATTCTAGTATGGTTATTTAACTCTTACTTATTAGTTATGATTTGTTAACCCTTTTGACAGAATGAAATCAGTAATTCTTGATTTATTCTAATGAGTTAGCTCAAAATAATCACTAGTGACTTCACACAAGAACTATATCACTGTAAAATATTTATAAAAAAATTATACACTCTAAAATCAAATATCCTTTTTTAAAATCCGGAAAACTTGTACTGAACCAGCAAACTTGTATTGTATTGTAAAAGCAAGGCACTTAAGGTACTTTTTTAAAAGACGTTTGCCAGTTCAAGTGTCTTTTCTAAAGATAATTTGAGTAAGTGATTTCAATATAGGGCTCACCTTTGGAACCTGTGGGAAGCAAAGAAGCTACAATTTTGAAATTGTACTATAAAATAAATGAAATTTTATTTTACAATTAAAAATATGAGTGGTATATATTAGAGACAGGTGCAAGATGTTACAGAAAAATTTCAGTCACACAGACTTAACCAGAAAATTAGGAAAAATCCTCAAAGCAAAGCCATTTTTGGCTCCCCACCTTAAGTTTTGATTTAATAAGTTGTTTTACTTTAATAAGTTATTAAATAAGTCGAAATGTATTTTGTTTTCTTTGCCTACGTGCGCTTTCCTTCCATCCCGTTAATCAATTTTTAAAAAGAATATTTTCTCCCTGGTACTCTCGCGCCACCCATCAAGTGTGTTCGCGCCCCCCTAGGGGGGCGCGCCCCACAGGTTGAGAATCGCTGCAGTATAATATTACCTTGCGCACATCCATTTCGGGCCCATCCTTGGTAACTAACAAATCAAAGCTCAGAATAACAAATCACTTCAGCAGTGCAGTAAGAACGAAGCCCTCTTGTCACACTCAATTTGCGCTTTTGTTTTCATATTTTGTAATCAGGCAATCTNAAATCTAAAAATACCACAAGAAGCTATAAAATTAATATTTTAGAGTAACTATAAATCATATCAAGAAGGAATCTTTAAAAAATTTTTAAAAGGTATTCCTATGAGATTTTTTCCAAAGCAATTCGAAAGATTATTTATATATACATAAAAAATCATATCTGTACATAAAAAGTTTTCAAACTTAACAAAACACTATCCCTACTCATAACTATAAGAAAAATTGAAAAACATTTCTATTATCACTACGTTTTGTTTTATTTATCCTTTAATGAGAGCGGAATATTTTTATTATCATTGTTAAAACTTGCCGTTTTGAAAAATGTTTTTTAAAAAAAATTTTTAATTGAGTACAAACTTTTCTTTTCTTCTGGAAATAAGTGTACTTTTTCTATATATTGATTTGAGGAGAGATTTTTTCTTAATAAAATGATTGGAATTTTTTTAAATAAATATTCATTTAGAACCGTAAAGAATTTTTATAAAAATCAGAAAAATTTTAGAACTGAAATATTTTTTAAACAACTTTTTGGCAAATTAAAATTTTTTAAAAACTGTTGTTTCTAAACTTTCTGTTTTGACTCTTAATAATACAACAAAATTTGAATAAGTAAATGTATACTACGAAATATAATAATGGAATATATTGGTAAAGTAAGAAATTGTGCTGCTTCATGTTAAAAGTTACTGTTTTGAGGAAAAAACTACCAAAAGCAAGCACTAATATAAAAATAAGACACAGAAGGCTTTTGAAAAATCAAGAAAATAATTCAAATGTGATTAACGTAAAAATTAGATTTTTTTTGTTATTTGCAAATGTTAGAGTTTAATAAGTTTTATATATATATATATATATATAAACAGTGGGTGTTCCATGTTAAGTAGCAGAAATGAGAAAAAATTTTAAGTAGCTTAAATACGACTTTTTTAAAATTCTCAAGGACTATTCGATCGATTTCGATCAAATTTTGCAGGTAAAATTGCATTCTTCAAAATTATATGAAATATGGTATGCATAACAATTAAATTTTTTTCGACTATTATAGCATAAGAAAATGAAATTATTAAATATTTTATAAACGTAGTGTTTTTGTGTGGGATCAACGCTGGATAAAATACTTTTATAATTGTGGGCAAATAATTTTGCATTTGCGCAATTCAAAATATAGTCTGTACTAATTAATTAGCTTTTTTAAGGTCGCCCTCTCGAACCATTGAGATTTGAACCATTGAGACATGAATATCCGATCATTAGATCAAAAGTTAATCAGGGTCATCAGGCTTTTTTAATTTTTTTTCTTTATTTTGCATTATACATTCAATTTTTAACGGAAGCGTGATCAAAATGCGTTATAGCGTATTCAATTGATTAACGCAGTGTTTCTTAATCAGAAAAACGCCGTTAGAATTCTTACCTACTCTTTACACATAATTGTCGTTCTGAAAAAAAAATTTTTTTTGAAAAATTCAATACCTCTCTTGCAATGGCACAATAGAGAAATGATTGTACCATAGTGACTTCAAAAACTGAGCCAAATTACTTAAATTTTTTCTCGTACATGAATAGCGCCATCGAGTGGTCGGAGCTTGAACTAATTTCGACAATGCAGATTTCATTTTTCAATATTTCGTATAGCATATACAAAAAGTTTTCACTTTCATTTCTCGAACGAATTCTTCAGATGTCTAAACAGAATAACCTTCATTATAACCACCCTGCATTTAATGAAATAAATGGAGGAACAAACAGAATAAAGCTCAATTGTAATAAAAATAGAAGCTCGTTTATCTGAACTACGGAGTTAATTGAAAACGACATAACGTCTTTGTTAATCAGACATTTTCATTGAATAAATAGATAAAAATCCCATGGATTTCTAATGTTCGTGGATTTGTATCTTTAATCTTTTGTTTCACAATATTTAGATATATATTTTAGATTTACACTTAAAAGCATTTATGAAGGCCACCCAGCCCCCATTTTGTCTTTTATGTATAAAGCTAATTTCCGATTTTTAGTGTTCATTACTCCCTTAAAGTCTTCTGTCTTTTGCATTTAAGATTAGAATCAGGTAAATATTTCGCATGAATTTCAGTAATGCAGCATTTAAAAACGTCCATCAGAATTCGAACGTTGTTTGCATGTTGACATAAGCGTTTGACATCCAGAAAAAAAATCCAACTGTGTGCCCCAATTAGAAGCCCAACTGCTGCATCTGGAACGTCAATTTTCGTTTCCCTCGAAAAGGAAATCGTGATTTCGTAATTTGAAGAGGTAATCGAAGAAAGATAATCCTCATTCTCGAAATCCTCTCTAAAAAATGCCATGTTGGCCAAATGTGTTTTTGCAAACATAGTTACAACATTTTTACTTCATGGTTAAATAAAAATTCGCTATTTAGTTACAAAAAAACTCTATTTTATTTCGTTTTTAAATTTTTTGCTCTTGGTTGAAGCACGTTTCGTTAAAAATAACCCATCAACGAAATTTTTTATTCTATAATAAAAAGCCTTTTTTTTCTATGATAAGACTCAAAATAAAGGAGAAAAACACAGATATTCAAAAAAACATTACAAACAAGTTACAGCAAGGAAACGACGCAATAGTTTACCAATAAAGTAAGAGTACAAGCTTGAACTAGGCAATCAAGCAAATAAATGGGGATAGAAGCATGTGCATTGAGGTAAATCGAGAATTCGAAGGAATTGAGAAAAGTTGAAAAGCAATGCCTCAATTATTCATCTCTTTGAAATATCCCATTGGTCCCTTGCAAATCTGAAACACAAAATAGTCTTAACATAAACCTAACTTATATTTTTCGATATATTATTTATTTAATCTCCTTCGAGCCAAACAAATTTGTATTTTTATTGGTGTTTTCTGAATAGCTCTTTCATGAAAAATATGATGAAATTCGGTTTTGCTTCTATTTTTGTTTCTAATAATTCTTTACTCCCTTCAAATCAATTCGGTATTAAAGTGAGTGTTGCTGAAAAGGCTTTCAATCGATTTTCAATATGTGTGGAGGTGGTTACTTTCAAGACTTCCCAAAATCTTTATTACGAAAGGTAGTTTTTGGAGTATTTGAAGAAGTGCCGTGAAACTTTGCTAAAAATATTATATGGTAGCAAACTATTCGATTTCTTTTCAAATCTGTTCAATTAGTGTAGTGATTACATGCTTAGCGAGATCTATATATTGCATTTTATAGAATAAAATGGGATGTTTTACTTTCACGTTATGTGTATTACTTATTTGTTACATTACATAATATTATATGGGAATAAACAAACAAACTAAACAGAATATATTTTTGTAGAACTTCAAATATACTAAAAAAAGCAATAATGCAATAAGCTAATCGTTTTCTTTTCAAATCTGTTCAATTAGTGTAGTGGTTACATGCTTAGCGAGATATATATATTGCATTTTATAGAATAAAATAGGATGTTTTACTTTTACGTTATGTGTATTACTTATTTGTTACATTACATAATATTATATGGGAATAAACAAACAAACTAAACAGAATATATTTTTGTAGAACTTGAAATAGACTATAAAAGCTATAATGTAACAAGCTAATCGTTTTCTTTTCAAATCTGTTCAATTAGTGTAGTGGTTACATGCTTAGCGAGATATATATATATTGCATTTTATAGAATAAAATAGAATGTTTTACTTTTACGTTATGTGTATTACTTATTTGTTACATTACATAATATTATATGGGAATAAACAAACAAACTAAACAGAATATATTTTTGTAGAACTTCAAATAGACTATAAAAGCTATAATGTAACAAGCTAATCGTTTTCTTTTCAAATCTGTTCAGTTAGTGTAGTGGTTACATGCTTAGCGAGATCTATATATTGCATTTTATAGAATAAAATAGGATGTTTTACTTTTACGTAATGTGTATTACTTATTTGTTACATTACATAATATTATATGGGAATAAACAAACAAACTAAACAGAATATATTTTTGTAGAACTTCAAATATACTAAAAAAGCTATAATGCAACAAGCTAATCGTTTTCTTTTCAAATCAGTTCAGTTAGTGTAGTGGATACATGTTACGCGTGATCTACATATTGCATTTTGCAGTATTAATTGATGATAAAGAAAAAGAAACTAAATATTATAGAATATTTTATTTTTTAAATAACACGTGGTACCTATTTGTTACATTGCGTAATATTATATGTGGATTAAAAAAACAAACAAAACAGAGTATCTTTTTTGTAGAAAACGCAAATATACTTTGAAAAGAATAATGCAACAAACTATTCATTTTCTTTCAAATCAGTTTAATTAGTGTAGTAGTTACAATCTACGCGTGGTCTATATATTACATTTTACAGTATTAATTAATGATAAGACATATTAATTGACAGTTTTTAACGGATCTTATGTATTTTTGCATTATTGATTTCTAATCTGCAATAGGTTAGTCTCTTCATGATACAGTTATTTTAATGGTGAAAAAGGTATAATAGAAATATTTCTAATTTTCTCTCTTACCTGGTTCAATCTTTTTACCAGACTTCTCTACTGCGTCACTTGCCTTCAAAAGAAAACGAATTCTAATAATATAACATATTTAATGAGAGAACGGACCTAACATAAAAACGATCATCCTTCATAGAAATCAAACTAAAACAAAAGAGAAAAAAACATTAATGTTCGTTCAGTTCTAGCGCCATCTGTGGGCATTCAAGTTAATCTGTTTCAAATGGCATTTGCAGTCTATTTTTTGTTGAAATGTACAAGTTTAATAACAAAATATATGACAGGGGGTAGCGCAAAACCTGCGACAAACTTCTAGAGGAGTTAGGGCACATCGTTAGGATTAAAATTTCAGAGAAACCCAGTCTCGGAAATGTCGTGATACGACGCTAGGAGAGCTTCCCCATTGTGAGCTCCCTCTTCCGGCATTACTGGAGAGGTTATATTCGGGAACTCCGCTAGTTACGTTTGACGACATTCTCTGTTTGGGCATCATATGCACTTTCAATCCTGACGATCCTACTGTATAATAATGATATTTTTGGTTATAAAAAAGCGTAATTTTGATTCCTAAAACAAAAGTATATGGTAGTCAAAACATTTATTAAGTTATTTGCTTAACGGTTTATCAGAAATTCTGGTTTTCTAAATTGTTTTTATTATTACACATTGAGTAAAAAGTACCAAATTGTAAAGCAAATTCAACCGAATAAACGACTTATCTACTATGCCTTAAGAAATCGTAATAAATTTACCAAAATTTATTGCATTCGCCAAATTTAAACACACATTATAAAGCCATATTTCTTTGTCAACCCCTTGGCATACGAAGACGTCTGGGAGACGACATTTCGTTCTTATTTTAAAACAATAATTGACGTTTCTCAGACGTCTTTAACACGAAGATGCCAGCTTGCTCCGAACAGCAAATAAATACTTTTAAGTGATAGTTTATTAATTGTGATTCTTGGTTTAATAAATTCTATTTAGCAGATTTTTATCCACCACTATTTCTAAATAATTCGTAGGCTTATATGGTTCACCACTTTATGGTAGTTATGTCATACCTCATCCCAGAAACAATAAATTCAACCAATAATCAAGAAGTTAGCTGCATCATACAAAAACTGANCAAGGCATTAATTTGTGACGCCGCCGATTTCAACAAATTTTTTGACTGCATCAACCTAGTTGAGGATGCTAATATCAGACCTTTGGCTCACTTTTTTACTTATGATGTAATTCTCACACTGCACTGAGTTAAAACGCACAGATTGTCGAAACCTTGTGAAAGAGCAACCCCTTGTGGGTCTGATCAGGGCGAGATAAATCTGAGTCATTTTTAGTGTAGAGAGCAACCTGACACGAGTGGTAACCAGGACGGTCGGATCTCTACTTTAACAGAGGTACACTTTTTTGTTAATGAATTTTTTAATGATCTTGTCGTTTCTCATCTTGAATTTTGCTAACTCTTCTCATATTTTGTAAATAGTTATTCTACTTGTAAATATGTCTTGTATTTTTCTATACATTCAATTATTTGTTTCTTATTACCATGGCAAAGTGCCATTCTTTTTTCTCTACCTTAATATGTGCCATTTAATTGTTGCATTTCATGTAATCTGTCTATTGTTTTTGCT
>NC_092212.1:20430743-20456558 GCF_043381705.1 Parasteatoda tepidariorum
TATATATATACTGTAGGTATGCATACATACGACTATGACGACTGTGCAGTATATACACTATTTAGCACTATATATATATATATTATTATTATTATTATTATATTTATTATTATTAGAGAAAACTACAAAAACATAGTTCAGCAAATTTTTATTCTTAATAATAATTTAGAATAATATTTTTTTTATTCTAACATTCATTGAATTGTGAACAAAATATGAATAAAAATAAAATTAGATAGAATAGTAGAAACACCTGAATCTTATCTATCAGCACAAATGCAAATTAAGTCGAAAAAAGGGAAAAATTCTACCTATTGCAGCGATTTTGTTTACGTGTTGAGATTCAAAAAATAACCCTCTTATCTAAAACAAATCTTTTAATAGAAATTTCTGGATTACGTTCTATACACAATTATGTATACAGCTCTAGAGTTCTAGAAAAATTATTATCACTTTCCCCCGAACACTACATCAATAATAATCACAGAATTCTCTTCTCAATAGAGACGGCACTAGGCCCGCTCTTCGTCTTAATCTCTGCTCTCTCTAAACTAAATCTGGCCTCTTCTGTAAAAATCCAGTTTTTCTAACGCTTCAACACCTGCTTGGAGTTCTAAGAATCTTGAAGGGTGACTCCGGATGCCAGATATGGAGTTTTAAGAATTTTGAAGAGAGACTCCAGATTCCTGATATGGAGTTCTAAGAATCTTGAAGGGAGACTCCAGATGCCAGATATGGAGTTCTAAGAATCTTGAAAGGTGACTCCGGATGCCAGATATGGAGTTCTAAGAAACTTGAAGGGAGACTCCAGATGCCAGATATGGAGTTCTCAGAATCTTGAAAGGTGACTCCGGATGCCAGATATGGAGTTCTAAGAATCTTGAAAAGAGACTCCTCATGCCAGATATGGAGTTCTAAGAATTTTGAAGGGAGACTCCAGATTCCTGATATGGAGTTCTAAGAATCTTGAAGGGAGACTCCAGATGCCAGATATGGAGTTCTAAAAATCTTGAAAGGTGACTCCGGATGCCAGATATGGAGTTCTAAGAATCTTGAAAAGAGACTCCTCATGCCAGATATGGAGTTCTAAGAATTTTGAAGGGAGACTCCAGATTCCTGATATGGAGTTCTAAGAATCATGAAGGGTGACTCCAGATGCCAGATATGGAGTTCTAAGAATCTTGAAAAGAGACTCCTGATGCCAGATATGGAGTTCTAAGAATTTTGAAGGGAGACTCCAGATTCCTGACATGGAGTTCTAAGAATCTTGAAGGGAGACTCCAGATGCCAGATATGGAGTTCTAAGAATCTTGAAAGGTGACTCCGGATGCCAGATATGGAGTTCTAAGAATCTTGAAAAGAGACTCCTGATGCCAGATATGGAGTTGTAAGAATTTTGAAGGGAGACTCCAGATTCCTGATATGGAGTTCTAAGAATCTTGAAGGGTGACTCCAGATGCCAGATATGGAGTTCTGAGAATCTTGAAAAGAGACTCCAGATGCCAGATATGGAGTTCTAAGAATTTTGGAGGGGGTCTCCGGATGCCAGATGGGAAAGAATTGGGGGGTCACTATTCATGATGTTACACTATGTTCATTTCATGGTACAGAAGGGCAAAATTCAACAAATGAGTTGAGTGAGACTAATAACGTGTTTGATTTGTATTAGCCTGAGACTAATAACGTGCCTGATTCTAATAATGTGTCTGATTTGCAATTACTGAACATCCATATTAGAAAATGATATGGGAATTAGTTGATTGATGAAGTAAGAAAAGAAAAAGATTTATATGAAGATTAAAAGCAGCAATCTCTATTTTTTAGACTCAAAATGGGCCACCGTTCAAATTAAACAAGTAAGGGGGAAATGAACGCTACACCCAACTCTTTGAGTTGATGACCTATCTTAGTATAGTGCTATGGGATAAGCACTTCACCCCATTTTGGATCGAAGAACTCTAGTCACGGGATGAGCGCTACACCCCACATCTTCGATATAGATAAGAGTTCAACCCCACTGATAAGATCTTATTTGAGATGAAATAGCATGGCTTGGACTAAGCAAATGCTTCTTAAGACTTTTAGGTATTTATTTCTGCACAGCTATATGTATGTTTGAAAACTTTGACTCTAACTTTTTAATCTGAAACAAGTTTCAAATTAATTCCTTTTGGCAAATAATTATAAAAAATTCGCAAACTGTCCTCCTTAATTTTAATATGTATGCTCTAAACGTATCAATGTTTGGAATTAAATTTGCTTCTTTAAAATTTTGATTTTATATTTTTTTACGTATGCGGGTATTTCTGAAAGAATTGGTGCTCACTTCTTTTAAAATTAATCAAGTTTCAAATGAGTTCCTCATTGCAAAACAAGTATAAAAAAATTCACAAATTGTCCTCGTTTGCTGGCATCATTAGTTGTTGTAAACAAATCCCTCTTAAAACTTTTGAATACTTATTTCTTCACACATGGGTATTTTCAGAAAAAAAGACGATCAATTTGTAATCTAGAACCAGCTTCAAATTATATCCTTGTTGCAAAAAATTATAAGAAATTCGAAGTTTAAAGCGTCTCACTTTATCTTTTTAAAAAATTTGTAAATTCATTTCTTGACACATATGGGTATTTCTGAAAAAAAATTGAGACTTACTATATAATCTGAAATAAATTTAAAATTATTTCCTGATTGCAAAAATTTAAAAAAAAAAAATGGCAAGTCTTTCATTGCTTTAGTTATACATATTTGCTCTTAGCGTGAGTAAACGATACCTTCTTAAAAAATTTGAGTACTTACAGTCTCTGGTCAAATTATAAGACGCACCATGAGATTCTATGTAAAATCTTAATTATCAGGTGATACTATACAGTTTCATTGTTTTAACGCGACTGAAACTGGTTTCTACTGGTTTCTTCTGTATCAACTGGTTAAATTAGAAGATATAAATTCAACGATTGGAGAAATTAAACGAAATATTATAAAAAATATAGAATATTTATCATATCAGGTATTATATTAGTATATTATAATAATTAGACCAAATTATCAAACGAAATGCAGTTTTTTAAAAATGACATGTTTTGCACGAGTTTATATGATGCAATACTTTGTAGCGTATCTACCACTACAAAATTACAACTACAATTCACTAGTATATAAGACATGTTAACTCGACTCTATGCCGGGGTACCTTTTCATAGATGACGGTTGACATGGTCCAATACTACTCTCCCCACATTGGTGACCCTCGGACGTGATGTGAACACGCCTACCTAGGCAGCAACGACCACTTCGATATGAACACGCCTACCTAGACAGTAACGCCTACTTCGATGGATGGTCCACATTGAACAGTTGACTTGCTACTTGTGACTGCATCTTTATCCACCTCCTCGCACTGTTGCTACTCAGTCTCGAGCACACAACGTCGGCCTGCATACACTCGACTGCTAAAGGCAACACAGGAGCGATCACGACCGTGAAGTTGATACACCTCTCACATTCAGCACTCAAAAAAAAAATACGGTGATCTTAATACAGCTCTCCCGGCTTCGCACAAAAACAGCAATGAATCAACTAGTGGCATCCATTCATCGAATTCTATCATAGCTATAATTCTGGTGGGGGCGTACTGTAGCGTATCTACCACTACAAAATTACAACTACAATTCACTAGTATATAAGACATGTTAACTCGACTCTATGTCGGGGTACCTTTTCATAGATGACGGTTGACATGGTCCAATACTACTCTCCCCACAACTTTTATATTTAAACATACATGTGATGGGTTTTTATTCAGGAGATTTTTATATAATTCCTATTTGTATTTATTTTTAGCGTATTAACCGAAATTGGTAGTAACCGAAATTGGTTAGCATTACAATGCTAACCAATTGATACACGAACGTAAACAAGGTTAAACCAGTTTCTGTCGCGTAGAAACAATAGAGCTGTTTACTATCACCTGATAGTTAAAATTGTACACAGAATCTTACAGTGCGTCTAATAATTTGCCCAGGAACTGTAAGAATATTCTTTATCCTTGGTAAATACGGAATCTTGCTAATTATAAGGTATAAATTGATTAATGAAGTAGCTAACTTTATAGGCTACTCTTTGAAAAAGGCCTCAAGAAAGTTAACAAAATATATTACTAGTTGTCGTAGAGGCTTACAGATACAGTTTTTATTTACATCAAAACTTAGCTGATTAATATCTACTGAAAGTAATGACGTCAAATATATCTTATAGTTTCTAAGAGGATATATCACTGGGTTAAGTAATCTGCTGTCGGTATCAGGCGGGAAGAAACTTATCAACGCGTATAAAGAAAAATACCTCTTAATCTTGAAAGAGCAGAGAAAGATATAGGGAAAAATTGCAATAAAAGTATTATTAAAAGAGACATCAAGAAAAATTTAAAAGAAATCGTGGAATATATAAGGAAAAACTTGAGGAATAATTTTAGAATGAGATACAGAAAAAATTTGAGATCAAAATGTGATAGACAAAGATGTAGGGTAAATTAAAATAAATTTGCTAGCTATTAGAGAGAGAAATATTAAAGATTAAAATGTTATTAAGAGATATGTCGAGAGAACTTGAAATAAAAATGCCATTTTTTAATATTTCAATACTGAAACAAGCATTTCACAAAATTGAGCAAAATTGTCTTAAAACATCCTTCAAAACAAATAATTGTCGAATTTGGAACCCCATCTATTCAAAATTGAAATAGCATAAGCTCAATTCTAAAAACAAGTGCAGGTGAAGGGAGAAATAGAGATATTACTTGATTTAAAACTTCATTCACTTCAAAAATATACAAATTGGAAATAACAGTTGACCTGTCTCAAGCGCTCAAAATTAGATGCCCATTTCCAAGACTTGACAGGAGTCAATGAGAAGAAACCTAAAACGGTAATAAAGGTGAAGCCAAGAGAGAAAAAAGGATGAATAACAGAACAAGAGATATAGTGACCAATAAGGGTGAATCAGAGTAAAAGGCATTTCAACACGCTAAGGAGTGGTGGTGAGGAACTAATGTCGTTAACAAGGGAGGGAGATGTTCGTTTGCTGCCAGCAGGATTCAAACCAAGGACGACCTCGTTCGTGTTAGGATGCTTTAGCCACCATAGTTGTACGCCCCATATAGCGAATAAAAATCCAAAATTAGAGCAAAATCTGCCGAATTGTTCCTAAAATGTCTACCTTTCTCAAAATCCGATTTCTCAGAAACTATTCGATCAATTATGCTCAAAATTTGTATTTTGAATTTAAAGTTACAAAATTTAAAATGATATAAAAAGTGTATACTTTACAATTCAATTTTTTTGCCATTATAAAACAGATTAATAAAAAAAATAATAAATATTTATTAAAAGTTAAATTTTTTCATGGAATTATCTTTGGATAACTAAATCTTATAATTGTGATCAAAAAATTTATCAATTGACTTAAAAAGTTCTCGAGATATGATGAAATACGCAAAAGTAAAATTAGAATTAAGGGGTCCAAACCTTGGACCTCTTTTGTGATCAAACTATTAGGACCATCTTTCCCAGATTGCGGCTACCCCATATATTTTGGGTGTCAGAAATTCAAATCCATAGTAAAAAAGGTATGCTTATTCGGAGAAAATACATTTTTGTGTCTGATTTCACAACTTAAAAAATATCGTTTGTGCTTATTAATTAATATAATAGATGTCAACTCTTCGAACTTTTAAGATTTTTTCCTAGAACGTGAAGATCCAATCATCAGAACAAAAGTTAATCAAGTTGGTCCGTATTTTATTTCGAGTACTGCACACCTATTTTAGTTATAGCATCCTATCATGAACCCTGAGGCCCTCGGTTAAATCCAACCTTCAACCAGCAACGATTTCTCTCACATATTTCTTCTTCCACATGCATTTTGCTCAAAAATAAGTTTATGCTGTTTTAATTTCAAATATATATGGGGGTTATACATGGGCGGCTATTATTTGTTTTGGAGCTATTTGGACTCAATTTTGCTCAGTTTTGCTTTTTATTGCAGTTTTAATGAAAAATCGAACATCTTAATAACTTTTGATCTAGTGTTAAAATTTTCCACGTATGTTAAAAAGCTCACTTACAGTTATGTTTACTGCAGAATCACTGAATTACTGTAATCTCTATATATATATTTCTCTTACACGGCGATAAAAAAAGCCTCATTACATTTCCCCGAATGGCAACGCTAGAAAATCGACAGATGATTGCTGCTAAAAATGTCACGTGCCAAATCTAGCTGAGGTGGCTCAACATATAGCGCTTTCAAAAACGGAAACTGAAATAACAAATCAGCTGCAGCAATCTCATACTATTAAGCTAGGCAGAAGTAAGTAGTCTTTGTCGATAGATCTCTATTTTAGTATTTTGTCGAAAGCACTTTTTTTCACGAATTTATATATTACGAATTTATTTGACGGTTTTTGATTTATATCACGAATTTATTTGTTTTATTATCGTTATTAGTTATTTATTGAAAAATGAGTCCCAGTCAAGGTGTCTTTATATGAATTCAAATTTATTTTAATGACTTAGTATTTACTAAAAAGATGCAATTTTGTTTTTAAAAAAAAGTTGTTATATGGATTTGAATGATTGTTTTGAATTTTTAGAATTTTGTGCATTTGCAATGTACCTAAGTTAGTAGCGAGCGAAGCGAGCTTTGTTTGCGAAGCAAACCATATATTGGCGAGTGCTAGCGAGCAAGGGGCGCAACCCACTAGTGAATAAATATTACTGTAAGGAAAAGTTTACGATAAGCACGGATTTAATGTTAAGATCTATTTTACGGATGATGCATCCAGGTGCTTTTTACCGTAATTTGATTCAAAATTGTTTGCAATGCACTCTTATTAACTTATGAGTTTGGTCATATAGATGCTTATTAATTGGCACAGAAAATTTTTTAAATTATGAAAACATAAACAAAAACTCAACTTTTCTGAATAAAATTATTTTTTGCGGCGGATCTGAATTCGTGATCTTCAAAATTGAATTGCAGCCGCAATCTGCAAAAAAAGATCTCAATAATATAATTAAAATCACAAAATCGGGTCTCCTTAAATTAACTTTTGATGTTATGCTATTTAATTAAATATTATATTTTAATTTAAATTTGAAATCTATTTAAACTTTTTTTTCGCAATTAAATTTAGCTTAATTTATGAAACTGCCTTAAAAATAAAAATGTGGTCGCAAGTTTTAAAAATTAAATTTCAATCTATATATATATTTCAATATATATTTCAATATATATATTTTCAGCAATCTATATATATATTTATCTTACACGGCGACAAAAAAACCTCATTACTACTCCCCGAATGACAACGCCAGAAAATCGACCAATGATTGCCTCTAAAAATGTCACATGCCAAATCTAGCTGAGATGGCTCAACATAAAGCGCTTTAAAAACGGAAACTGAAATAACCAGAGAGAGCATAAGCTAGACAGAAGTGAGTAGTCTTTGTAGATAGATCTCTATTTTAGTATTTTGTTGAAAGCGCTTTTTTTCACGAATTTATTTATTACGAATTTATTTGACGATTTTTGATTTATATCACGANATATTCTTTTTTGATTTATATCACGAATTATACTATAGCACATTTCTAATAGGTTTAACGAATTGCATGTCATTTATTTGAATGCAAATTTATTTTAATGACTTAGTATTTACTAAAAAGATGTAATTTTTTATTTTTTTAAAGTTGTTATATGGATTTGAATGATTGTTTTGAATTCTTAGAATTTTGTGCATTTGCAATGTACCTAAGTTAGTAGCGAGCGGAGCGATCTTGTTTTGCGAAGCAAACAGTATAAGATTGCGTAGCGATTTTCGGGGGTTGGCGAGCGCTAGCGAGCAAGGGGCGCAGCCCACTAGTTGTTTTTAAAGCCGCTTCACTGTGTTGAACTTGAGTTTTCTATTTTGTTTAGCTATTTTCTTGGAAACAATAAAAATAGTTAATAAGTTTTTTTTTCTTTTTAAAAAATATATAGTTTGTCTAAAATAAGTACTCGTACTCCTTCAGACGTTTGTCTGAACCTGGGGCGGTGATTATGTTAAAGAGGTATGACTATTTCAAGTTGGGATACTGTTTTTGGAATGGTTTCGGTTTATAATGCTTTCTTTAAGTGCACGGTTAAAAATTCCGGATTAAATTACGGTAAAAAGTACCGGCACTCAGCATGCCGGTACTTTTTACCGGAACAAGTGAGCGAACAAAAAATCTGATATACCGTAATAGTTAGAGTAATGATTGGTGTAAAATCACCGGATCACTCTAATTAAATAAATATTATTGTAACATTTGTGGTATAATATTTTGCAGAAATAAGGGAATTTTACTGTAAACTGGATGTTACGGATGATGCACCTAAAGTGTCGGTACTATACCTTTATTATACCGTAAATAGAAGCGGAATTTTTTACAGTGTAGGAGAGCAATGGTAATTGTTATCATTAACCTAAAATCAATTTCAATGTAGTTTAAATATTATCACACTTAGAAAATCGCATTTTTATACCATGCAATCTCTCATATTTTACGACTCAAATGTTAAACTATAATATTAGTTATCTGAATAAATTTTTTTTAATAAAATCATTCTATATAAAAATAATAAACATAAAGTAAAATAACTTATACAAAGCTTAATCCATACTATGCTTTCATAAACATGAATGGAAAATATAAGAAATAATGAATCTAAGCATCTTAAGATATCTTTCATATAAGAATACATCAGATAAGCTCAGAGGAAATTGGCTCTGCGTAACAACATTGAAGAACAAAAGCCTTTCCTATTGAAAAAAATATGATAAATATAAAAATGGAGTTCCAATATTATTCGTTATCCTTATTAGTTCTATTGATTGACTGGTAGAATATAAAACTCTATAATATCTATCTATATATAAAATTCTAATAATGGTTCCGTAGTTTTCGATTGCTGTTGGTACATTTTTATTGGCTGGAAAATCACATGTTAAGATCCAGTTTTGTCATTAATTTTTATATTTTTGTGGTTGTCATCAGCATAAAATTAATAAAAGATATTAAGCTTTGGTTTTCCGGTAAAATATTTTTATATTCCATATTTAAAATTATTTACCTGAAATATTTATAAATTTTTACTCTGCTATTATTAAGTTTTTGATTTTGATCGTTTTCTATGATAAGAAATTAAATTTAAAAAATTGAATTCCCTGATTTCACCTTATAGCGCTACCTTTAAGGATAAACATATTTCAATCGGTGTCTAACATTATTGACTGTTGAACTATTATTACTTTTGGTGTATATTACAATAATAAGCTGTAATAAATTACTGTTAAAAAAGATTCGTTAATTAATTTAGAAGTTCCTAGAACAAACCGTTTGGTAAGCGAAAATGTTATATTAGGAATGTTAGATTGTGAACTCACCAAATTTGTTACGCTTTTAATTTCAAATATTATTTTAAGGAAGTAATTACTAAGCAAAACTATTTATGTTTACTAATAGATATTAATAGAATCATAGGGGGAATAGAATCATACGAGATCTTTTATGCTTTTTGCGAATCCAATTTTAATCAAAATAAACATTTAATTTTAAGAAATAAATGTTGGCCATGGGAAGTGAGGGAACAAACATAAGCAAACAAAGTTTTTTAAAGTATATGTATTTAAATTTAATAATTTCAACTAAAGTAGTAAAAAGTGTTTTACATAAGAAACAACAATTATTACTAAGTAATCATCAGGGTTGATGAGTTACCGCGAATAGGGGCTTATCCCATAACTATAATATGATTATTATAAATATATCATAAAAACTGCCCTATTATTTTTACAAAAAATTCTAGCTTATTATTATACGCTGTTGCTACGTACGATAAAAATGATACGGTAAAAATGTATTTTATTGTATGAAATACCACGAAAATTTTAGAAGAAATTTAACTTTCTTTCCTAAAAACAGTATTTTAGGTAAATCGTATTTATGATTTGAGTTTATATTTCTGATGAAGATATATAAACACAAAATAAGAGAATATACACACAACACAAAACAAGGGTGATAAAGAAACAAGATAAACAACAAGAAACAAGATTAAAAAATTTGAGAGCTTTACCAATTTTTTTCAAATATTTTGAAAACAGCTAAAATGCTAAGTGTTTTTGACTATCAATAGGACCTTAGTTCATACAATAAGAAATAATACAAAACAAAGCTCAGAAAACACTTCATTTTATTTGATCGCAATTTAATGACCTTAAGAAAATTATGATTTTATTTTTCATAATTTTACGTTTGTAATATTTATTATTATTTGCAGCTCAATTAAGTTTCAGAAATTTTATTTTTGTAGCGAAAATACATCACAAAGTAATTTATGCAGCTTCTCAAAAAATATAACTCAATAAAAATCATCACTTGTTTTTATATTTTTTAAAACATTGATTGTTCTTTAAACTAAAACAAAAAAATATAAATAAAAATCGGAACTTCAAAAAGAAGGGAAACGGATTATTTAACCTTTTTATGCAATATAAATTAGATAAATGTATTAAATTCATAGCTTAAATTTTATAACCCAGCTTTTTTTAACGACAACAGCAGATTTAGACTTTCTTAAACAAAAGCATCAGACAAAAAATTAGCTTTTTTCATACAAAAATTAAAAGCATGAGAATTATATTTTTCCCTAAAAGGAGGCTCCTGTTAAGGTTCTCACCTCAGGGAAGAAAGTTATATACAATAGTGTTTATTAAATAAACAGTAAAACATTATTTAAATAAAAATTTGAAGTAAAAAGTTTTTCATTTTAAATAAAAAGTCATTTAAACATTCCTTTCTTTTTATGGACCAAATTTCCGGCACTGATTATGAAAGATACCCAAGAGCGAAATTCCTTTTTGTATTTCACAGCTCTGTGGAAATTAGTCTTAAGCTGTTTCTCTGCTTCTTCTTGGGTTACTTTCATTTCAAATTATTTTTAAGCAGAATGTTAACTGTCATTGCTTTAAATTTCTATGATCGGAGCATTTTCAGCACGTTTGCGCTTACTGCAATTCTGCCATGAAATGTAAAATTAATTTTCCTCTTTTTATATCAAACTTTAAATGAAAATTCCCCCTTCCTATTATTCTTTGCAAGCAAAATTTTCAATTGTTGGCAGTTCAGTTAAAACACTCGAAATTTCAATTATTTTATTTTAAAGTCATTTCATTAAATTTTTGTTTATTGAGTATTTATGTTGGGTTACGCATTTTTTGTTTAAGTTCAAGTAAATGGCTACGGTCAGTGTGCGGGTGCGTGACCACTTGGATCAGCCTGCGTAAGGACCGAGGGTGTGCGGTATGGGTCCTCGTTAAACTGTTCTACCGTAAAGTGCTCGACTTNGACATTAATATAGAAAGTGAACATGATGGCATGTCTTCGGATCATCCTCAAGGATGTTTCCCAGACCGTCGCCAATAGCCCATTGTGCAACTATAGTGCGACGTAAATGAACAACAACAACAGCAGTTCAAGTAAAATGCATTAGATAACTATGCTCACTACATGTCCAGGGTGGCTCAGAGAATAGATTGCTCGCTTTTCAATGAGGCAATTGAATCCCAGGGATGGTTTATCGGTTCGTAGACTGCTCCTATCTCGCATCGTCCAGGGCTCTGAAATTAAATATTCACAGTAGTAGGCAGAATGATAATGGCTTTGAGTCCAATTTTTTGGTAATTTTAGGGAGATTCATAAAGTTTATCCCCATGAAACTCAAATGCAGGTAAGTTTAATCAAAAAGTTTTCCAAGGAAACAAATTCCATTCTATTTAACGACCTATTTTGAACATCTGATCCAATTTTGAGTTTATGACAAGCAATGTTCAACTCTGTAGCCTTGTACTTTTGAACACAATCCAAAGGACAAGGAAACTCCTGGATAAAGTATTGGCAGAATTATGTCTTCTTGGAAGACTTTTTAATTAAACTAGCCAGAATTTGCGTTGTATAGAGTTTATCATGATTTGTCTATCACTGTGGATATTTAACATCAGAATTGTAATCGGTACGAACAAGGTGCTGAATTCATATGGTCCAGCCATCTTTGGGATTCAAAATCCGGCAAAACTCATTGGGGGGGGAGCGAATTCTCTATCCTCTTATCCACCACAGCTCAAAAGAAAGCAAATTTGTTCCAATATTTGAATGCTTGAAGTTCCATTTTCTTTTCAGATGCGTTCTAAATTTCAAACCTACGGAGTTATACGCGCATCGCCTCATATTCAAAATGTGTTAGCTGTTTGACAATGGCAGAGATGCCAACTTACTCCGGACAGCGAATAAATATTTTTAAGTGGTAGCTTATTAATTGTAATTATTGGTTAAATATATTCAATTTATTGGATTTTTATCTACCACTGTTTCTAAATTATTCGTAGGTTTACATAATTCACCACTTTTTATAGTTATGTCACTCTAAACTTTTTAAAAAGCAGGTAAAATTAGTCAAGTATTTGCAACGTTTACTACGTAGTTACTTACCGATTTTTAAATTATTTTGGCGTGTCCGAAGCAGTTGGCATCTCTGCAATGGCTGTAAATATGAAAATAAACGAATAAAAAAAAAATAACAAAAAATTTTTTAAAAATAAATTTAAAAAAAAGATTATACAATAGGCTGTAAGTTATCACAAAATTTAACCACGTGTACAGAATTGAACGTTTTAGAAAAAAAGGTATAATCAACTTTATTTTCAACAACAATTTAAATATAGTTTATACTGTTATATCTAGATTTATATGCTACAAGTAATCTAACTTTAATCTAATTTTCTACAATAAGGGGGATATAAAAGCAATCTCGCGCTTTTTGTGACCAGTAACAGTAAATTCCCGCTCAAGTGCGAATAAAAGGAAATCGACACGAATAATGTGACTCCATATGGGGAAATAATGCAATTGTTCTAGAATTTTCTGCCTAGGCTTTACTTGGAATCCAGCGTAAATCTCAGAACGCCGATATGAGACTCGTAAACCAATTTACCTTCTCCCCTGGTATACTATTGTTAGGAACATTGTTTTTCCCGGCCATGTAATAATTTAACAATACCAATTAAATGTTCGTCAATTCCTTTCCAAAATTATTATTTTCAATTTCCAATATAGCATTTCATTTAAAAAATTTTATCTGAAAAGGAATACATTGTTACTTAAACAAATTCATAACGTTTTCCCTTTTTTATAATATATGAACCAATTAGTTATACTGTAGTGCTTTCTGTTTTAAAAATTTGAATATATTCCGATAGAGTGTATTGTAATCCAGAATTAAAATTAATTTTATTATTGTTATGTTTGGCACATTATTAACTACTCTCGGTAATATTTAAAGGTCAAAAACTCGTGTGAAACACATGATTATTCAATAGATCTTTTTGAATCACCACACTACCATATGAGCTCCCTCATCAGAGTCAACATGGGGAAGCTCGATTGTTGAAGATGTCTTAGTAAATTTTCATATCAATTATCAGTAGAAAATAAATTAGCATACATTTTTAATGAGTGTAAGCTATGTTATTAAGTAAAGATTAGTAAAACTAGTATTAATGTTTGTAATAAAAAAACTATGCAATTTTCTTTCCTTAGCGTCAGATAGGGTGACTTTGTGCAGGAATTTTCAGTTTTCCAACTTTGACCTAATAAAAAATAGTTAAAAGATGCTGAATTGCACAGTATCTAATCTAAATTTGTTGTTAGCCACCTGGGAATTAATTGCTCGTAGTTAAGAGCTGATTTGAAATGTTAATTATTTGTAAACAATGAATTTTTTTGTCGTATTCCTGTTTAGGCGAAGGGGGTGCGATTGTTCCTGTTTTTCAGTGGCGCCATCTATGGCCAGTAATTTGACTTCTGCCACGCCATTCACACAACCATAACCCGTTTATGGGCGGGTCACATTCACACACAAAGGAGAAAGACATAATACACACAGAGAGAGAAAGAAACATCCATGCCTTGCCCGGGATTCGAACCCAGGACCTTTCTGATGCAAGGACAGTTCCCTGCCCCCTACACAGGCCGGTCGGCAAACAATCAATTAGTCGAATCAAATGTCACCCCGGGATGGGGTGACTTTGTGCAATGTAATAAAATAATGACTTATTTCAGTTATTTTCATTCACTTTGACTTAAAATCGTTTAATAAAACAATATTTAATATTGTTAACGTACAATACAAGTATATTATATATACGTATGTACTATGTATTAACAAATCTACTTAAGATGAACATAAAAACTTTAATTTTTTGATTTTTTTGGAATTTTTGGATTTCTTCTTATTAATTAAATCTTAGGTAACTTTTTTATGATTTCCAGGTACAATCAAACATTTGATATGAATTGACATGAATGAACAGATTGAGCAGAATTCCCTCATTTAATGCCTCCAAATTACCTCCAACTCTGCAACTCGAAATGATATTTTCTTATTAACTGTCTCTTATTAAATGTCTTTAACAATTAAAATATGGAAATTGAAATGAAAAATAACAATATGAAAATGAAAAATAATATTCACCGTGAGATTTCAAATGCTTCACAGGAATTTTGTTCGAAATCGCGTTTCGGTGAATTCCGAACTTTTTTGGCGCTTTCGAAACGGATAAACCATTTTTTACTTCCCCCAAACATTTTTCTAACGCTTCTTTGGTGTAATCGCAATAATTTCTTGCTCCAGACTTTCTTTTATAAGTCCTTGGCATGCTTTGCTCTGGACAAAAAAATTGCACAAAGTCACTCCAGGTTGCATTTTTTATTAATTATCAAATAACTAACATTATAATAATGAAAAACAAAAATTATGCATGATTTGTAATCTCAATTGATAAGACTTTTAAAGTATAACCTACCTTCCTGGCCAGGATAACTAGAACTTCTTCAACCGAGCAGACTTCCCAGCCTCCGATTTTACGACGTTAAGAAATTTGAACTGTGACTAACTTGAGCTCACAATTTTCCAAGAACGATGATGTTTACATTGCCAGTTCTTGGTAAACCATTAGTTCGTTATGTTGACAGCTCAAATCAGTTGATACCGAGCTTAAAAAAATACCCCTAGATGACTCGACGCAAAAATTGAAAAAATTGACAAGTTTGCACAAAGTCACCCCTCGTTGCACAAAGTCACCCCATTTGAGGGTACCTCATATTCGACAAAACAAAGAAAGTACAAGATGCACTTTAAAAAAAAATATATTATAATAAATTTAAAAACTAGTATAATTTAAGGCTATGAGGATAAAGTAACGTTAACAAATATTTATTTTTTAGTTTTGTTAGTAAAATAAAATACTATGACTTGCTCAAGTTTTATTTTAAGTAATTTCTGAACTTTTAAATATTATCTTTGAAATAACAAAAAATTTCTTAGAAAGTAAAAAATTCCTTACTCACATAAGTTATAAGTTATGAGCAAGAAGCAAAGTTCTTACAAATCCTCTTAAAGTTTTAATAAAAAAAGTATTTGTTTCTCTAAGTGAACAAACAAAGTAAACTAATATTAATGGTAAACTAATATTAAAGTAACGTTAACAAATATTTTTTTGAGTTTTGTTAGTAAAATAAAATACCATGACTTGCTCAAGTTTTATTTTAAGTAATTTCTGAACTTTCAAATATTATCTTTGAAATAACAAAAAAATTCTTAGAAAGTTAAAAATTCTTTACTCACATAAGTTATAAGTTATGAGCAAGAAGCAAAATTCTTACAAATCCTCTTAAAGTTTTAATAAAAAAAAGTATTTGTTTCTCTAAGTGAACAAACAAAGTAAACTAATATTAATAGCCGAGGAAAACTATTAAATTTCTTATATTGCTCAATAATATATAATTTTCAAGGAAACTTAAATCTTAATGGCAAAGAAATGGTATTCCTATAAAGTTTCCAAAAGGAAGCTAACAATCAGTTCGCTTTTGTTAGAAATTTTTATTATTTAACTATTATTTCAAAAAATAACAAAAATGCATCATTATTGAAGTTAGACCGTTAGATCTTGTTCTTTTAGAAAAATGATGGTTTTCTGTTTGATATTCTCTAGAAGACTTAACTGGTTTTAACTCAAACAAAATTATTTGTCTACAACATGGGTAAGAAAGCATTATTGTTAACACTGTTTATTGTTATTATTTATTATTTTTATTTAAAACATATTAAGGAAGTTTTTCAAAGCACTTTAGTAAAAAAAAAATACAAAAATCAAATTTTAAATACCTTAAATTAAAAACACTGTAATTTTACTCTCTCTATATATACCATTTTTCCACCACTGTTTCNACAAAATTATTTGTCTACAGCATTATTGTTAACACTGTTTATTGTTATTATTTATTATTTTTATTTAAAACATATTAAGGAAGTTTTTCAAAGCACTTTAGTAAAAAAAAAATACAAAAATCAAATTTTAAATACCTTAAATTAAAAACACTGTAATTTTACTCTCTCTATATATATACAATTGTAGCAAAATATTGTCTCGTCTATAGTAAGGACTCATAGCTCATTTTTTTAGTGTTTAACTTCGTTCGACGTCGCCATTGGACGATATTTTTCTACCTTGATGAAAATCAAAAAAATGTATATAATTCTCAATATTTGTTAGATTTTATGACCTCAGACAAGGAAGCGTTGGCGTAACTTTTTAAATATTAAAAGAATAAATCACAAATACTTTTCAATTTAGAATAACCCGGACCTTATTTCATATTTCCATATATTGTTCATAAAAGGGACAGGTTAAAGGAGAGCCAAATTTACCCAAGAGATTATAAACAACAGTTAAGAACAGAAAATTATTCTAAAAATAATATTTTTTGCGTTAATGTGGTGACCAAGCTTTTAAATGTAAGCCTTGAAGCATCTCGCACACTAATGAAATATTACATAAGCTAACTGTAACTTGCACCATTTTCTACAAAAGGGATTTATCTAAGCATCTTGATATCTATATATTGCCAAACGATATCAAAATGAAATACATACTTCGAATAAATACTTTTAGTAAAGTGTATAAGCGTGACTTAAACAAATAATATTCGGCCTTCCTGCAGACGCTAGTATGTGACAGATATACTTAAGACCAATTTAGTTTTATGCTTATTAATCTTAATGGATGTATTTTTAAGTACGAAATATTAAAATCAGCTATTGGTTATGCTAATTACAACACTATTTTCAGATGTTTTCTGTAAAATTTCACTTCTGACAATAGAGTATCATTTAGGTATGAAAGACATGCCTTCTGAAAGTTTAGGTGAACATAACCCATCAATAAGCGTTCTTAGAAAGGAAAAACTGAAACTAGTATTTTTTTCCTAATAAAAAAACCTAGATCATTCCATTATGTTTTTAAATTTAATTATATACACACACAGACACACACACACACATATATATATATCTATATATATATATATAGATTAGAACCCGTTTAAGAAGTTTTTCAAGGGAGTGGAAAGAAACGACTTATTAAACGGTGAAACTTAAAAACACATTAATAAAAAANAAATCATTTTTAAAATATATATATATTCTTGAATCTAAAGAGAGCAAGAACAATTAATTTATTTCAGAATCAGAACGAAAGAATTGAGCGATAAAGGGAACTTTGAGGGCAGAAATAGGTTTCAAAGGAAATTCTTTATTCACGTACTTTTAAAAAGTTCGAAAAGAATACTGGTTTTGGGGGTTTTTAATGAGGGTTTTTAAGTAAAATCGAAAGAAAAAGAGAAGCTAAGAAACCCAGTTATTTGTTATATTAACCGCATTTTTTAATTTCCTTCCAAACCCGAAGTCCATGCAAAAAAGCATGTTTTTTTAATTTATAATATGAACCATTAAAGAAAACTAACTTTTCATAAAAGAAAAATTAAAATTTTCAACCAAGAAAGATATGAATTGTGAATTTATTCTCGGAATTTATTTTTATCAATCGATTTATTTCATCAAGTGATACAGCCTTTAGTATCCATTATCTGTTAGCAGTTCTTAAAATATTGGGCTGCAAAGAAAATATTTCAAAGAAAATCAAAATGATCAAATGAATAATTTAACATCATGTTGGACGTCAAGGAAAGCATTTTGAGAAAACATGTAAGTTTTATCAAATCTAATTGAATCATAAAAAAAAATCTTTGAAATTTAAAGATTTTCTTTTTGTTATTTGGCATTTTGTGTAAACCGCAGGCATACTTTTGATAGACAGATTTTTGAAGTAAAAAGTCAAAACTTTACTGCCTTTGGTAAACTATTTTGCTAAAAAATCAGGCTCATATTTTCTAAGCATGTTAAAGATATTAAATTGAATTTTTCACGGTTTTTAAAGATAGGATTAAAAGAAAAGTTAGAAAAGAATATAAATCTTGTATATTTATATTCTTTCTTGCTACACTTGCTACGAAAAACCTTAGTTTTAAAATAGTTGAGTTCATAACTGAAAAAAAATTTCATATACAAATTTATTCACATTCACATACTTCGATTTTTTTTTTAAATATGAATGATTTGAAATATAAGTCGTAGTGGTTGTTCCGATTGAATAATTAAAGAGATAATAAATAATTAAAAATAAATTCAGTTTCTACTACTTTTAAAATTTTCAGTCGCCCATTCCACCTTAAAACAGTACTTCAAGATGAATACGTTAGATACTTAACTCTTCTAAGTAAGACGTTTACTCTAGAAAACTTCCTTTGTATTAGATGCAATTTGTCTGGGAAAGTTTATATAGCTGAACTGTTGTCTACTTTGAAAGTATCATGCAGGGTTGCGACTTAACCGGGAAAATTACGAAACTGGTAGTATGAACATATCATTTTTATCTTTCCTTCGTTGAAATTAAATTCTCCATGACAACCACAATTTATTAAGGAGTAAAACATATATATTTACTTCATCTGTATTAAGCCATATCCTCCAACTTATGAGGATTTTGAAAATAATTCTTTCTAGTGGTAGCGAACCAAAGTAGAAGTTTTTAAAGCAAATGGATCTCTCATAAAACTTTTATCAGAACTTAAGAATCTAGCCATATGGCCTGCACTTTTATAAGTAATAGTGGACAAGTTACGCTAAAATAAATGTTTTTTAAATATTAAGACATTAATTTTGCTACCGTCTGAAAAGAAGATTTCTGAAACTACGGAAATTCCGTAGCAGTTGGAGGGTATGTTAAGCATACATGCCAACTTTTGATCCGTTCATCTATGTTTTTTCCCAGTGGTAGTAAAATAGAATTAAAATTTCATTTGTAAGAAGCAAAAAAGGCTTTAGCTAACAACCATGATAGTAACACATATTAAGGTTTATGCTTAATTCTTTTAAGATTAGTAGAGATCAAAATCATTTTTAAAATAAGTTTATAAAAGAAAAAATAGTATATATTTACTACCACTTTAAATATAAAAATATAATTTAACGCCAAATGCCTAAAAGTTGGCAGGTATGTAGTCGAAGCGCATTTTATGTAATATCTCTATTGTTTTTGATGTTCTCATTACAGGATGATTGAAAAAAGGGCCATTATTGGCCTCAGGAGCCCAGCTAGACCAACCAGACCAGATATAGTCAAAGCACAAAAACGTTTGCTTCTGCTAATATAAAAATCTAATTCTTGCAACCGGATTTTTACCTTTTACGGTACAGTAGAAGTCCTGATCATCAGCTGTTAAAAAAGGTTTCACTTCTTTTTCGTCATTAGTAAAAATTCAATAATATTCCAGTAATAATATGATATTACTGGAATAACAATGAACAATTATCCCAGCATCAGGGATTCTACAGGCGACTAAAAATTTAAAATATGATATAAAATAGAAATCCTTTTTATTTATTTAATCTATTTAATTATTCAATCGCAGGCATCATGACTTAAATTGCAAATTATTCACATTTAAAGCGAAAACATTCTTTATTTTGCTTTCATTAATAAATTGAAAGAAATATGTTAAGAAAAAGTTGCTAATTTTAATCTCCTGTAGTAGGTTTTTGATTTTTATTAGTCACCACTTTTTACATTTTTAGTTGCCTGTGGTATCCGTGAAGTTTTAATATACCTTAAAAAGTGCTCGCAGTGTTGGTGGTATTGAAGTTTGAAAGATATTTTTTTAAATGTACAAAGAGTTTAGCTATAAAATTTTTTTAAAATATTTGCTGCTAAAAGAAAGACTGTTTCCGCCGCATTAGAATAGTTACATTTGTTTGTCCATCTTCTTTAAATGGAATCTGGGGTATAAAGTCACGATATAAGTTACAATAGCATAAAAAGTTACTATAAGTTTCGAAATATCATTAATCGCCATGATTTCGACTACTTTTTAACATTTATAAAACTAACAGTACCATGCTAATACATACATAAAATAACAAAATTAATGAAACTAAAATAATTTCAAATGGAATAAAAATAAGGATGATAGCTCTATTTTTGTCAAATATAACCGAAAAATTCTAGGACACATCATTGTCATATCAAAACGTATGACGTATTACAATTGAAAACTCCCCCTAAATCTTACGAAAGTGATACGCATCACGCTTTCTGTTTCAAACGATAATAAAATTCTCTTAATTTTAGTTCATTTGAAAACGATTGATAATTTTTAGTTTAATATATAAGTTTTTATATACATAAACTTTTCTAATTATATTTTTCAGTGGGCATACTGTAATAAAAGTTTTAAAGAAGAATATAAGATAGAGGAAAAAAACCTAGAAGGATAAATGTACTTTTATGAGCCGATTTTAATGAGCGAGTTTCTTTGAAACTTAGTTTCTTTTTGATGTTTCCTTTTAGTAAGATTCTGTTGGATTAATTTAGTTCTTTTTTTCAAAAAATTATTTTTTAATTAGAAAACGATAAAACAATGAAAAGAAAAGATAACCTTTTTAAGGTGCGGCAAAGAGTAAAAATTGAGAACAATTTTCTCGCTTTTGTTTTTTGAAGTTAATGCGCATGGATCCCTTATTCGGTAAAGTAATTACTTGAGTACGTATTAAAAAAAGCTTTCAAAAGCCTGTAGGGAACTATTCTGTTGGTTAAAATTCTTTAACGAGGTTAATGAAATAACTTGCATGCTCTGTGTTCTTCTTTTCTTTAGATATTGCATAGCTCGAAAGTATTATGCAAAAATAGGTACGTAACATCACAGTACCGAAGTTATTTACGAACCTTTTTGGTATTTATGAGTCAGTTACTTTAAATATTAAAATAGGAAATATTTTTAATGGTTTTCAGCCATATTGGTCACCCCTCTAAAATCGTTCAATTCATAACGTTATATAAAATATATGTAAGGGTTGGATAAAAATATGGAAACACTTCTTTACTTACGCTATGTAAACATTTTTTGCTTTTAGTAGCAAATGTTTTAAAGTTCAGATGGAAGAGTTCGCGTCTAAAAACTGTTGACACAATTCGGTAAATCATGCTTGAAGCTTTTAGTAGTGATTTCCTTTATACCCAATGCAAATTTTTTGGAAACAAAATGAGCATAGGAAGTTAAAAGCTTATTTCTTTTTTCAGTGACGCTGTGTAAGTACCACTATAAATATTAAATACCAAATCACTAGTATATAAAATATTCAAGCAGATATTTGAGAAAGCATAACACACAGAAGCCAACTTGCTCCCGGACAGCAAATAAATATTTTATACTGGTGGTTTATCAATTGTGATTCTTGGCTTAACGAATTCAATTTAATAGATTTTAATCCTCAACACTATTTCTAAATAATTCGTAGGCTTATATAATTCACCACCTTTTATTAGGTATGTCATGCTATACCGGAATAAATAAATAAAGAAAATAAATGAGCTTAAAATAAAATAAATAAGTAAAACAGTAAATAAACAGCATAAATCAACTAGTGCAGAGGTGGCGAACCTTTATACACCAACGTACCATTTTCTCTAAAAAATTGCTTAATGAGATCATAGACGTGCCGTCAAATAATTTTGACTTCGTGATTATTGGGAAAATAATTATACTAAATACTATCAACTCAAAACTCTTTACATTGAGAAAAAAAACATTTTGCAATATCTCAGTTATACGCGTAATTCAACTTTCAAGTAACATCAGTGTGACTTGTGTTGTTGCAGATTAGATGACAAATAAATTATATTAGGTTGTAAGATGTTAGTTTAAGCAGGACTATTAATTTTTTTTTTGCTGGTTATTTATTGTTAGCTTGTTTTTTATGCTTATTAATTGTTTTTTAGCATTATTTTTTTATTAATAATTGTTTATTATTTTGTTTATTTTTTGTGAATTTTAATTTAATTGTTACATATGCTTCATAGTGTAACAACAATTGTGATCGGTGGAGTGCCCAAAATATTGTGTCGCGTGCCATTGGTTCACCATCCTTGAACTAATGGTACCTTTCATAGAGTTCTATTACAGATAAAATTCTGGGAAGAGAGTAATGAGGCGTAACTACCACTATAAATATTAAATACCAAATCAACAGTCTATAAGACATGATAACTTGATCCTATCTTGAGGTATCTTTAGATAGATGAAGGTTAACATAGTCGAACCTAACATATCTTCGCCAACCTCATCACTGTAATCAAATAGGCATTATAATACAGTCGAACCTCGATATCTCGAACTTGAAGGGAGAGGAGAAAAATTCGAGATACAGAAAATTCAAATTATCGAAAATCACATATTATCGATGGTAGAATAAAGAAACATGCTCTTTGCATACCTTATTTACTATTCCATATGTATTCTAAAAACACTTTTTACGCTTTCATTTAAAGAAAGATTCAATTGTTGTTTGCTTTAGAGATGTGTAAGAAAGTTTGTCTGTAACACTTTCTAAGTGGACTATAGCTTTAAATGTCTCCTCTGATATATTTGGCTGCCTCTCAAATAAATCTCCTTACAGTGTCCACTGCAGAAAGTGCTTGTTTGTTAGTAACATTGGGTGGTTAATCTTCGATTTCCTCATCCTCTTTTTCTGATAGTTCACAAGAAACTTTCGTTTGAGCGATGATATCATTGACATGCCACTGACCACACACTGTTATTGCATCATCTACGTTTACAAAGTTATGAAATTCCAAGTCATCAAGTTTCATGAGTCCGGTTAATCTGTCCCAATCATTTTCGGTGTAGTTTTCAGCAGAATTAACGATATTGATTGTTTGACTACTTTCGTGATCTTTAATGAATTTTTCGATATATCGAAGAAATAAAAACCTTCTTGAAGTCATTCATTATCGTAGAGAGAGACACATCATTCCATGCCACTGACGTCTTTATGTCCATTTTTTTTAAAAGTTTATCATTATGAGAATTGGTTTTCTATTCTTAAATTTTTTTTTTTGGAATATATATTATTTTTTTCAGAAAAAAAATCTACACTATTTATGGAGAAAAAATTCAAGTTATCGAGGGGTTAGAAAAAAAAAATTCATGAAATCAAGTTTCTTTTAGCATTGAGTACATAGGAAATTTGAAGGGAATTTTTATTTCTTCGAGATATCGAAAAATTCGTGAAATCGAGGTTCGAGTTAGAGAGGTTCGACTGCATAAACATTACAAACATCCAAAATGATTTCTAAATTTCTGGCAATAAATCCAAAAAGAACTTATGTAAGAATTTCCCCTCCTGATTTGGGTCCATCCGAACATTTGCATGAGTTTAAGTGACATCTTCACTAAAAACTTCAAATATAATCTTTCAAATTGTGCCAACAGTTTTGCCATGAAAATTCTCCCAAAACATTTACTGCTAAAAGAAGGTAAAGAATGTACATATGTTGCATAGATATGGCAAACATTGTATCCCATGCAAAACATGTGAATATTTTTTATTGACAAATATAGAAATCTATAAAATAAATGATATTGTTGGCTTTTATATATCACACTTTTGAATTCCTGTGGCTGGGTGGCGTAGTTGGTTTGCCGTCGGCCTTCTGAGCTCAAGTCTGCGGATTCGATCCCCGGCCCAGACACCAGATTTTCGGGATGCAGAAAATACTCAGCGGCCATGTCGTATGATTATGCGGCATGTAAAAGATCACTGGAGTACCTTATAGGCTCTTGGCATTACCGACAAAATTAAATTCCTAGTGCGCTTTAACATCCAAATAGAGTCTCGGTGCTGCCATCTAGTGTGACAGAAACTAGACGTCCAAATTAACATGACCAACGGTATCTCACCCATTGTGGTGGTCCTGAAAGAGTGGATACCACCTCTGGAGAGCGCACTAGGTCTGCTCATCGGTAAGACTGATTGTGCAGCTCATTGGAAATAAAATACAATAAAAAAATAAAAAAACTTTTGAGTTCCAAATTTCCAAAAATCATACTTAATTTAAATTTTATTCTTAATTTCAAAATTTTTACAAAAGCATTATTTCTTTAACAAAAATAAATGTTAATAAATATTACGACTCGAAATGTATTTAAAATTTTAAAAATATATTGAAAAATATTTTTATACCAGGACTGAAACTCTATTCTTTATACGTATAAACAATGAAACATCAAAATCTGGTAAAAAAGCGGTATCATTTCATATTGCTTTCAGAAAAAGTTAATCCATGACAAACAATACTTTTTAACGGTGATTACATTATATTAGGCTGTTTCTTACCCGAGAAGAAGAAGCAGCCTGGTATTCTGAATTTTAGTTTATAATTATGGCTTGTTTGATAGTTTATAATTACGAATTAAGACCATATTTTACTCCATCCAAAAAATGGTTTTTCTTGTAGGAAATATCACATCACAAACATTCTTACACACCACATTTTCATAACAGGCATTTCGCATAATGTGATTTTTTTCTAAACACTAGAAAGCTTAGTGTCTTTGCTTCGCGAAAGTGTCCTACCACTACTTTTTTAGCATAAAAAAGTATTCTCGTCCCCCTTGCGAAAGAATAAGTTCCTGCTACGAAGGCACCATAGTCAAACAATATTCCCATATATATAATCAAACTTATTAATTCTTGCATCACCAAAAAGGAAATTTACACTAAACCTAAACAAAGTCTATTCTAAATCCGAAATTATTAGGGCAGATGTGTCCTAAGAAAACTTCATAGGGACCATTCTATACCTCATTTACAATTCTGATTTTCTAGCTAATGAAAACATACAGGAGATGACAGCTGTCAGGGTCACGTGATGTAATAACACGCATTTTCTGATGTTGCGAGCTAAAAGCTTGATATTATAGATATGATCATTTCTTTTTTTTGTTTTGGTTTTTGGAAGGATGGATAAAAAAGAATAATAAAATGGTGAATTAGTTTTTGTAGAATTTTGCGTTATTTCTTTTGTAAAAGGTTACGACTGACAACAGCTTACTATGAAGACGACGCAGCCGTGATATGGCAGTCACGACAACCCAATCACGTTATCATAAAACTCCAAAGAGCTAACGAAAACATAAAGGAGATGACAGCTAACTATGAAGACGACGCTGCCATGATATGTCAGTCACGACAACCCTATCACGTCATCAAAAAACTCCAAATAGATAATGAAAACATACAGGAAATGACAGCTTACTATGAAGACTACACAGCCATGAAATGGCTGTCACGACAATCCAATCAGGTCATCAAAAAACTCCAAATAGCTAATGAAAACATACAGAAGATGACAGCTTACTAAATCTCAAAAGCGCAAAATCTATATCGTCAACAACAAATTACGATAAGTTCTGAAATATTGTATATATATGGACGGGAATAGA
>NC_092212.1:20457572-20462911 GCF_043381705.1 Parasteatoda tepidariorum
CGCGGAAGCTTTCTTTTATAAAATTTAAATTTCCATTCCATATTTACTGTTCAGTTGATGACTGACAGCTTATTTGCCACGATTAGTCGCCGTGGCGAATACTAACATGGCCTTACACGCTGAGATGTTTTGTGCTCTTTACTTTATATTATCAATAAATAATAGGAAAAATAAAAATAAAAGACTAAACAGCAGTTTTCAATGAAATGTAAGACTGTGTCCCTGCATCACTTACTAATTTTTAAAGTATTGTGCAACATAAGTTCTTATTTTTCTAACAATCCAAAACGTTTGCTTTTTTATATAGGGTTTTACATTTTATAGGGTTATAGATTAATATAGGATTTTTCTGTATAGGGTTATAAAATAATATAGGATTTTTCTGTATGGGGTTATAATTTTATGTATCAATTTAATTCAATCTTTCTTAATCACACTTTTCTTCAATTCTTATTTTTCATTTATTGCAATGGGATTTCTAGCTTTTTTTAGCGCAACATCTTTAGATAATAAGAAAAAGTAAAATATATAACAGTTTTTTTTAAAGATATGTTAAGTTATAATTCTGAAATGGCTTTCCAGTGTTCAATCAAACATTAGATTATATAAGTTTTAATATGTTTAATTTAATATTACGCCGTAAATTGCAAGCTTTATTGTACAATTCAATTTAGTTTTACGTATCATATTTTTCTTCAATTCAATTTCACATATTATGTTGGGACACCTTGCCCTTTCTGTGCTCTTTCTCTAGATAACAGAAAGAAATAAAAAGCTTATATATATATAAAAATAATGAGTAATAGTTTTTTTAAAAAAATATATTAAGCTATAATTCTGCTCTATTTTCCACTTTTCAAACATTGTATACTTTAAGTTGTAATTTGATTAATTATCCAAAACATATGTCTACCACTTTATCTGTTATAGTTTGGCATAAATAACAAAATGAATGTAAAAAATAAATTCAATTGTGTCTACAAAATATGGTCCAATGTTTCTTCCTATTATGTCAAAAAGTTGAGTTACTCTAATAAAAAATATATTTTGGACTTTTCAAACATTTCAAGTGACCTGTGGCGATTTATTTTAAATCAACCTTGCGTTAATACAAAAAAATAAAAATAAAATATTTGAGTCTTTTTGACTCACATAACAGCAGAATTTGATATTTTCTGAGATTGTACTTTCAGAAAAGATATTTCTTAAATAAGTAAAAAAAAAAAGTTTTTTTTTTCCATATTTCGAGAACTTCTTAAAAGCATCAACAAATACGTATAAAATTTCTAACTTCAGAATATATATTTTATACGCAAAAATATTTCTTGAAAAGTAACGTGATTTTATAGGTAATGTAGGTAGTGAATTGAAATATGCTGTACTTTTTACTCTTAATTCTATTTAGGAATCCTTTCCTTCTTTCTCAGAAAAAAAAATCTTTTTAAAGTTTCTTTTTAGTAAATAACATTAAATATCGGTAGTCAAAGACTTCATTTATTTAATAATTTAGATTATGATAAAATTATCTGCAAAAAATTATTTAACTAAATTTTTACTAAACTTTCTTTGCTTTTGAAAAGAACCGTCTCCTGGTATATTATAACCGTAGTTGAACAGCAGACCCAATTTTTGAGTTTACGACTACTAATGTTCAACTACGTTGCCTTGTAATTTTGAACCCAATCGAAAAGACAAGGAAACTCCTGGATCAAGTATTGGGAGAAATTTGATTTCGTGGAGGACTTTTTGATGGAGCTAACCAGCATTTGCGTTACATGCAGAGGAGGACTACGAAAACCTCCCACGGTAAGCCTGATGTCAAAGTGACTCTAACCCATGATCCGTCTACCACTGAGGATATTTCACAGCAGCACTGTGGTCGGTGCAAGCCGGATGAGAAATTCGTATCGACTGGGATTCGAACCAGGTTCACCTCATTGGAAGGCGAATGCTCTATCCCCTGAGCCCTCGCGGTTAGTCTCCTGGTATATACTTCGATCGAACATTTCATCAAACTGACGAAATACTATTGTTACTTTGTCGACGAAACAACTTTCATCAAAAAAGGAACATTTCGCCATTCTATTCTCCCCAACCCCCCAAAAAANCCCAAAAAAAAATAATGCCCAATGTATCTAACTATTCTAATAATCACTTTATCGCGGGCACCATATAGCTCGATCAATGTTGCCTTACTAACACGAGAAATATAAATAGAGCAAAAAGATAAATTACATGCATGCCCGAAGCAGGATTTGAACCCGGGATTCACCAAGAGCAACTCCATGATCACCATACCTACTCATTGCGACACTTTAGTTTAAATCGTCTAGTCTTTTTCCTAGTTTCGTTATTCTAGTTCACAATCTCCCCAAAAGCACAGCATGAGGTTTCGAGTTGAAGAAACATTTTCGTCATATATTTGAGAGTTTCCATTTCGTCACAAATCAATTAATTTCATGACGAAATAAGTTCAAGGATTGCTGAATCGTTAAAAGAGAGAGTTTTATTTCTGAGAGTGTTAAACATAAAATTCTATTGACAAAATGAATAATAAAATGTTAATTAAAAAACGTTTTTGCACACATACAAATTTAAGGTTGTAGAGACCGCAGGGGTTAAATTGGGGACTTTAAATTTTATTTCATTTTATTACATTTTATCTCTACATCCTGAGTAATTTCGAAAGCATTTTGTTTTAATTAATGTATATAAATTAGAGAGAAACTAAAAATAAAAAAAAATAAAATTTCGAAGAAAATTTTGATTTAGAGTTCATCAATTCGTAATTCTATTATTCTAAACTCTTAATTCAGTTTTAGTTCAATTTCATGATTAATATAATCAACATTTTCTAACATAATTTTATTTACATCTGTATTTCTTTTTCAATCAAGTTGAAAACAAATATTTCTCACTATTTGGATATAGAAAACTTTTAAAAATACGTAAATTTAAACAATTATTTAAATGATTAATGAATAATCATAATATTATGAAAAATTAATGTCAGAACGTTTATTAAGAAGAGAAAGTTATGACCTGATAAAAAATAGTTTGTGTTGTTATCAGTTTATTAATATATTCACTTGAAGTAATTTTTACTGCTGAAATATTATTGTAAATACTGCTTGGCATGAGATTAATTTTAAATTTGTCCTGAAAATTTAAATTATGTTTGATTTATTTCTTCACATTAATTCCAATTATTTTTTAAAAAATTATCTAATCAATATAGAATTGCGAATAAATTTAATCAACAATTGTGAGAATTTTCAAGTTTATTTTAATTTTTTGAGTCAGACTTTTTTATTTTATTTACTCCCTGAAATGTTACTGTAGAAATCATCAACAATTAATATAAATAAAATGCTATAACTATACGTTTTTGTACATGTCCAATTCTTTCTTCGATAATAAAATATTTTGTTATAAAATATTTTTAATTTTGAAACTAAATCATTTAAGTGTTATTCAAATTAGTTTATTTTTAAGAAGCCAAATTTAACAATGGTAACATTTTTTTTAAAAATTTAAAAAAAAGTAAGAAATGTAAAAATAAAATGTCTACAAATTAATTACTTAAATTGAAAACATAGTCAGCCGAAATCTTATTGTTAAACAATACCTTTTAATAAAGAAAAACGTTCCTTAAATATGTTTATTCAGTAAATAAATTAATTAAACTCTGACAGCATTGAATCAGCTTAAATTCATGAAAATTTGTTTATTTTATTCTCTTCTTTTTCTTATTTTGTATGCTAACGTGAGCTTGAGCTAATAATCGTTAAGTATTCATATATCATTAACAGAAGTAAATAAGCGCCTTAGTTGCAAAATGCGGTAAAGAGAATTGTTTTATTTTAATTATTAAAAAGAATAGCATAAAAAATTTATCGTCCATTTAATATGTTAATGTGTCATCTAATTCAAGTGAGAATTTATTTTCTTTCTGTTTTATCTTCCTTCTAATGACGTGGGTAGTTTCTATTTTTCAACTAATTTCCGTTCAAATAAAGGATAGATTTAATTATAATTTGGAAAAAAATTATCCTTTTGTATACTTTGATACGAATACAATTTTGAATGTATAGTCATCACTATTGATATTATTCTTGTTAAATTTTCTTTAATGCAATATTGAATTTCATGGCATTTAATTTGACAATGGTAAATAAATGTTTTAAGCTTTTTAATTTAAATCTTTTTTCAAAGATTTTTTACTATGAAATGCATTGAAGAGAATAGATAGTATTTTGCCTTGAATAAATGTATATGTACTTTTATATGCATACATTAATATTCACTACAATGTTTAAAAATGTTTAAAAAATTTCAAAAATAAAATTTAGTTTTTATGATATTCTTTTCTTTAAATTTATCATCAACATCTGAAATATATTTTTAAACTATCAAAAAATAAAGTTACACAATTAAAATATGTATGTATTTCTGATTTTTTTATTGTTATCATTTATGTTTTGGAGATATATTATTTAAAAGGACGAAATTAATAATGCCAAACAATGCTATAAGAGCGTAACAAATTAACTGGCTTATCAAAAGTGGAAAACCATATAATGTCGGTTTATATGGAATTAGTTGCGTTTTTTTCATGTGGTTTAGCTCTACTGTCTCACATTAGTCGCTTATTAATGCAATTCGTTCAGGCTAATATGAGACACCGTTTAATTTTTGCACGTCGAGTGTCTCATAAAGAAAAGTATTTGATTTGTTTAATAAGTGCCTCGCATAAAAGAAATGTCTTTTTTGTTTAATAAGGTCTCCTATTATTGCCATTCACAACATTTTTACTTTTCCAGACAATACCTTCTAAAGTCCAGGCAATTAAGAAAATCTTACTTTACAGAATTTCAAAAAGGCAAACAAAAATATTAAAATGCTTTAATCATTTTTTTTCCTTTTGAAATTAAATAAAGTATACTATATAATTTTACTATTAAATTATTTCAAGATGTAATTTTAATGAAAAACAAGTTATTGCAAACTGAAAAAACATGCAAAATCAACCATCCATTTTAATGTTAAATGTTACAAGGCAGAAAAGTGCCGTTATTTTAAATCAAATATCTTTTTTTACTTTACATTACTTTCTTCGACCTTTTCTTTTGAATAATTCAGAGTTCAGAACTTTGGGTGACTCGATGTTATGTAGATTTATTTAAATTTTAATCGAATCTGGAAAACCCAATAACAGAGCTATTCAAATTCAAGATATTCTTCTACTTTGTACACTTAAAGGACATCTTTTAGCAAATAAGATACTCTCTATGCATCAAATATCAAAAATAATATATATATATATATATATATATATA
>NC_092212.1:20463297-20472997 GCF_043381705.1 Parasteatoda tepidariorum
TACGACCTGTAGAATGTTGCATCACACTCCACGGTGGACATATTCCGTACTGACACCTTTCTTCAAGTTGCCTGCTGACATTTAAATGCATTGTTCCATTATTCCGTACGCAGCATCAAACGAACATTTTTTTTCTTTCAGATGTTTCATAGCTTTTGTACTTTCCAGAACAATGAATGTTCTTTATTCTAATGTCTGAACAGTGTGGCAACTATACTTTATCCTACTAGGTCTCATGTCTCGCTTAATGTTATGCTACATTGCAATTTGTGATCCGTCCTTAGCAATTGTCCAGCAGTGTACTATCATTTAGTTAAAAAAAAACTCTACGATTTATTAATTTCAAGTAAATACAGTGTGTAAGACCTTTTGTTGCTTAAAAGATAAATAGACGTTCTTTTTACCTGAAAAAGTAAAATTTAATATTTATGATACTTTTAAAAGTTCTGTCAGTTTGCTCTATATATCAAGGATATACCAATTTTTGATCAAACTGTTTCATTTATTAATTTTGTTATTTTTCCTATTTTACCCCACTTTCAGTAATAAAACCACAAACCTAATATTTATCCACCCCTTTCCAACCTTTTACCTAAAACGAGAAAGAAAAGTCGTTTAAAGCACTTTTTTCTGCGGTATGACAAATGATTCTAAAAAGAAGATTTATGGTGAACCATTAAAATACTTTCCTTTATTTTATGAAAAATAAAGGTAGCCACTGGGCCAATCATCAGGAGCGTGAAGATGGAATGGTCTGTGGAATGTTCGAATGTTCCTCCTTGAGCGATATTAAATTGACAGTCAGAGAAATAACTCACTCCTTTTTTTTGCTCGAATGGGATGGTATGCTAGCCATAAAATTCGATCGTAACGTTAATGTGACTTATAGAGGCTACGATGACCTCCTTACGTGTTGAAATAAGGGTAATGTTCTGGATTTTATTAAAATAGAAAGGAAACAGGGATAGTTGAACTGATAAAGCAATAGATTTTATTTCAAAGATCCATTAATTATTCAAGGGAAATAGATTTTTTTTCTCATTTCTATCATCTGGGTATACGTTGTTATATTTGAGAAATACTTCACTAGTTATCCTGTTATCTATTATGACAAAAAATTTAAGTAATAACAAAAAATAGTATAGACGCAAGTTTATCAAAAATGAGAAAAGAGGTAGAAATGTAGCTTTCTAATATTGCTAATGTTGTTCTAAACCAAAGAATTTATTATCATTAGTCAATGAATAATTATCATTAGTGATGATTATCATCAGAGGATCATTAGTCGTGATTTCTAATCTTTCGATCTCATGACCTACAGCTAAGTGAAGCAACCATAATAACTAATTAAACTACATTCCATGGTTCTCTTGATAAAACACAACTCAACCACAACCTAAATCTAATGCCCATTACCTAACGAAGAGCCCAGTTTCAATTTTACGGTTTTTTCTTTTCAGTTTTGAAACCATGCTAGTGGTAAATGGTTAAAAAAGCCAAATATAATTCTTTTTAATCATAGTAGTTGTAAACGGTTTGAAAATCATAAAGGAAAAAATGTTCTTTACCTAAAATTTACCGTTAATTGGATGGACAAATTGCTGCTAGTTACTGTAATTTTGCTGCAATGTTGGATTAAAAATTCAAACTGTGTAAAAAGCCTGATGTACTTATCTATTTAAATTTGCTTCGTCCGGTCTTTAAGCAAAACTGTTTACTTTGTTACATTCAAATGTCACCCGTACTATCTTGGATAAAATGTGCATAACTGGTGATTTTTAGTGAGAAGTTGACCAAAAGTTTTTCCCTTTCTTCCAATCGGGCATGGAACTTGAAAAAAAATTTGCAAAATGGCAATCAAATTTGTAAAAACCGAATCAAATTTTGACATACTTACTGTTTGCTATGTTCAAAGTATAGTTGAAAACTACTTTAGGATTTTCTTGTATTTAATACAAAATATATATATCTATAATTAGAAATTTAATTTTCCTACTTTTGTAGGGATAAATTACGCATTCATAAAAATTTTACATTTATCCTAAATTATGCACTGTTATATATTTAAAATAAATGATAAAGTCCACGGAATTAAGTTTAATCTAAAAATTGTTTTTCCTTGTGCACTTTAAAAAATTCTGAATCAAATTTGCTCAAAAGTAACGGCTCTCATTGGACCAGGGCTTTTTACCTTAAAATCCATTTTTATTATAAAAGTTTAGGAATAAAAAATATAATATATTTCTAATTTTTACAGTAATATTTACTATAAAATCATTAAACTACTGTAATTAAGTAAGTATTACTTTAAATATTAGAGAAAAGAATTTTCGGTAAAAATGTATTCTAGCAGAAAATTGATTTTACAGATGTTGCACTCATGGTGTCAATACTTTAAACCAGAATTCGATTAAAAAAATTTACGGTGTACCACGCAGTAAAAAGTATTTATCCATTTTGAAAAATAATATCCTGTTAATTTGTTTCCTCGATTAATTGATATGGTAAATTATAATAATTTTAAATTTTAATTTTATTTAATCTGAATTTTTTAGTTTATCTAGTTGCATTAGTTTATCTTCAAAGAGTCAAAGTTTCATGTGGTCTTAGAGTTAAATGTAAATTATAATTTTTGCAATATTAAATTATTTTTCCTTGACAATTAATAAAGAGTTTGCAAGAATTAATTGGTATATATTTACTGTTTTCAAAAAAATATATTACATATCCTATATACGACGTTGTCAATTTAAAAATTACAGCTTAATCAATACTGTACTGAAAATAAAACATGTTTCAAATAACATCTAATTATATATTCAGCAAATTTTCGGTACGTCATGTACAAATTACAAATACTATATGGTTAATGTTGGTTCAATTTTCTCATTATATATGTTGAAATACTAATTTCTTGAATGACCTTATTTGGATATGCTAAATAGCATTTTTATGTGGATTAATTTCTAGTTGAAGCGAACAAAATTTTAATTAGTGAACGAATTAACTAATTTATGAATTAACGATATGAATTATAATCGTGTGAAAATGTTGTTAAAAATAACTAACAGTTGCACTCTATTGGAAACAAAAACGATGACGCAATTGTTTTTATTGATTCAATATGAAAAGTTAAATGTGAATAGTATATGAAATAGTCAAGTGTGAATAGTTAAAGTTAATTTAGGACTCTTGCAAGTTAAAAAAGTGTTCAGGATATTGATATAAAAACTAGGTCAGCTCAGAGAATTTTATTTGTTAAAACTTTTTTCACACATAAAAGTTTTATCCGCTTATTGAATACAATAACAATAACAAATAAATTTGTCATTTTATCCCAAAAAATTAATTGATAAAACGTTTACTTCAAAGTAAACGCGGAAATTTTTAAGCATGTGAATCATATATTATTTCCTTTTGTAACAACACGGTTACGACAGTTTGTATGATTCATAATCGTATCCGAACTTACTTAGTCTTTTTTTATGATACTTCTGCCGATAAATTAATGAAAGTCATGAAAATAAATGAGAATTTTGAGCTGTGATAAATGGTCACGTGGTATTTAAAATGGGCTAGAGTCGCAACTTTAATAAATCAGCCTTCATATGAAAGATGTAAATGGGAAGAGAATTTTTTTTCTGTTTGAAAATGAGGTGATAAAACTTCACATTTCTGCTACATTTGAATTTTCAGTTATTCATAACAGTAAATTGTGAAAAGGAANCGACAAGTCATTTCGAGAGAATTTTTTTTTCTGTTTGAAAATGAGGTGATAAAACTTCACATTTCTGCTACATTTGAAATTTCAGTAAATTGTGAAAAGGAAAATGCATTGGAAATTGATGATGGACAAAATACTGTGAAATTAAAATGAATTCTCCTAATGAACTACACATTATAAAATATTGATGTAATTATCCTCGCTAAGAAAGTTAGCAGTGTAAGGTTGTTTTAAAGTCAGTCACAACTTTCATCACGAAACCCCGATAAGGTTTACAAATGATTAGTTTGATAAGGTTAATAAATTTTAATCAAAGTTGTTAACGATGTTATTTGTAATTTTAAATATAAGGTACTATGACAAACTCATGATATTAATATTTGTCAATTTAAAGACAACAGTTTAGTCACAAAAGTTCTATAATAAATTCTGATATAATAATGTTTTATAAATGTAATATAATAATGTTTAATAATGCTACTATAATAATTCATCTTATAGTGTTTAATAAATGCTAATCAAAGTTTAATAAGATGTTATTTGTAAATTTAAACATCAACTGTGTCAATCTATTGATATTAATATTTGTTAATTAAAAAGCAATAGTTTAGCTGTGTAAGTTTCTATAAATGTATAACTGAAAATATATATAATTACCATTCTATGTGTGGATTATTATAATAAAGAGTGAGCAACGTTCAGACATAAAAATAAGATAATTAAAAAAAACTTACGTTTTATTAAAATATTTTGGTATAGTTGCCAAATTAAAAAAGCAAACATTTCATTAACTTTTGATATAATTAAGGGATAAAATCATGCAATAAACTCTTTTGTTATTAAATAAAGCTATAAGCTAGCTAGAAAACATCACTGATAATATTAATAAATGCTAATCATGTTGCTCAAGATGTTATTTGTAAATTTAAATAACAACTGCGTCAAACTCATTACATTAATATTTGTTAATTTAAAGGCAACAGTTTAGCTGTGAAAGTTTCTATAAATTTATAACTGAAAATATATATATAATAACCATTATGTGTGTGAATTGATAAAACACAGCATAGTAAACAACGTTCGAATATACAAATAAGATAATTTCAAATATTTAGTACATAGTTTAGACTGTACTAAATATTTGTACAGTTGCAAAAAAAGCGAATAATTTGAAACTTTTGATAAAATGAAGTGCTAAAATCGCTCAATAAACTCCTTTGTTATTGAACAAAGCTATGAGCTTTAAAACATCACTGATATTATTAATAAAAGCTTATGTTTAATAAAGACTAATCAAAATTGCGCAGAATTTTTATTTGTAATTTTAAATATCATCTGCGTTAAACTCATTATATTTATATTAAAGACAATAGTTTAGTTGTGAAAGTTTCTATAAATATATAACTGGAAATATATATAATTAGCATTCTACGTGGGAATTAATAAAACACAACAAGAGTGAATAACGTTCAAATATAAAAATAAGAATTTTTTTTAAAAAAAAGACTTACTTTTTATCAAAATATATAGGATAGTTGCAAAATAAAAAATCAACTATTTTAGTAACTTTTGATATCGTGCAAAAAACTCCTTTCGTGCAAAAAACGTGCAAAAAAATAAAATCGTGCAAAAAACTCCTTTCTTGGTGAATAAAGCTATAAGCTGGAAAACATCACTGAAGTTATTTTTTAAATATATGAAAAAGTATAGAATTATCTTCAGTTTAATATTTATCAATGGCAACTCTGTAAAAACTATCGTAAGAAGTACCGGCACTCAGGGTGCCTATACTTTTTGCTAAAAGCTAAATACATTTGGTACAAGATACATTTCGGTATGAGCCAGTACAAGCCAAATACTTCTATAGAATTTATTTGATTGCCATAATTTGCAACCTGCACAACACTAGCATAATTCACGACCTATTTTGAAACAGTAATATAAAACATATAAATTAGAAAACATTCTTTTAATTCAAACAACGAAGGCAATTCCCAACATCACTTTACTTGCACAAATACAAATTTAATGTAACATTTATAAAGGAAATAAAATATGTATTCATAAACAAACATATCATCTATGAAAATATTTGAGAAGTTTGTATCTTTTACAAGTAGCTATCTGAGGTAATGTTTTGAAACCAAATATGTATTCTTTCATGCTAAAGTACTATGTATTTATAAAGCCATGAAATTCAATATATGGATATTTGTAAAATAATATTTATTTTGAAATGTTTAGAGCACTGTCTACGATAACATCTCTCTAGGCGAACAATATTCAGAATTTATGTTATATCTATTTTCAAGAAAATGTTACTTCTATATGTTAGTCCATATTAGTCCCTTTTTATGTGGAATAAGCTCAAAAGAGACTGGTTTTAGTACAAGATATATTAATATTTTAAATAGTTTTACTGATCTGAAAATAAAAAAAGACAATAAAATAATTTTTAAACAAATTTTAAAAATAAATTTATATTATTTCCAGAAAAAAGTAATAAATCAAATATTGCGTGTAACTTGCAAAACTCTCGGCAAAAGTTTCAGATGTTGGGACATTTTATATTATGTTTATCTTAAAATATGCTGCTAGAATATCTTATTGAATTTTGAAATAAAGCTGATACATTGAAAAAAGTCCGTAGTTTTCTAATAACAATAATGGTTTGTTTCGTTTCATTAATGGTACTTAAAAAACCCCAATTTTTCATATTCTTTCCTTAAAATTTTTACTTAAAAAAACCTTGAAACACATCTTCAGATATTATCTATAGTAAATGAACATAATTAATGAAAAATTAGCTAATGCTTTAAAAACTAATTTTTTTTAAAAAGATACACGCAATATATTATTTATGGATCTGGTTCATTTCATCGACAATCACTTCATCGANTTGTAAAATATAAATAAACATTGAAAAATGTTTATTTATATTATTATCTGTCAATAGAGCCATTTACAGTTTCTTCAGAGCGTAATATATTAAATATTTATCCAATTTTTTGAATCGGGAGCAAAAATTTTCTTTCGAAGTCTATGTCCAAAATTCAAAAACCTACAGCAAACGGTTCCGTATTTTTAAGAGATTCAAAATAGTGTTCTGGAACAAGGGCAAAAAATTTTTTAAAGAAAAAGAGAGAAACAGAGCTTGGTTAGTAAGACGTAATCACCTTAAGAACACACTATAGAATACACAAGTGGGGGACCTTTGTGCTAAAATACAAAATTAAAGCAAACAACGTTAAAGAGCACAAAAATATTTACAAAATACAGACAGCTGTTTCGGATGCTCAAAGGGCAACGAAGTAACTTGTCGAAGAAATGACAATGTCGAAGAAATAACTTGTCGACGAAATGACTTGTCGAAGAAATGACCCTGTCGACGAAATGACCCTGTCNGGTTGCCCTTTGAGCATCCGAAACAGCTGTCTGTATTTTATAAATATTTTTGTGCTCGTTAACGTTGTTTGCTTTAGTTTCACACTATAGAATTCAAATCTGACTATTTTTATATATTTTTACCGCTGATTTTTGCTAAAAATTAATAATTACGCTTCAAAAAATAGCTGCTAAAAATTATTATGTATTTATTTTGATGCTGAAAAATTGGGTTGAAGCAGTAATTAAAAATCAAAAGTCACAATTGAAATGGTTTATAATGAATTGTGCTGCCATCTATTTATTAGAGAAAAAATTTGACTAATTGAAGTTTCACGAAAAATCACGATAGTATTTCTGTTTCACTTAAATAAAACTCAGAATGAACCTATCACAATGAATAGGTCACAATAATGAGATATTAAAATGCATTTAAAAAAGCTTCTATCTTATTAGTTGTAATTATGTACTTAACGTATCAGAATGAAATCACTGTTGAAATTTACTTTTGAAATTCATATTTGAAAGAAAACTTGATCGTAATGTTTCACAGACTATCAAAATAAAAACTGACTGATGTATCGAAGATTATCTATTATGATACACAGTATTATCTAATATGATACAGAGTGATTACTTTATTATCATGCACGCTGTAAATTTTATTTTTGTATCAAAGAAATTAACCAAGGTTAAAAATAATGTAAATTTTATAAACTAGAAAATATTGCAATGTACCGTGAAACATTGATGTTTCCGTACGATATATTACAATATGAGACTCGAATATCTTTCGAGATGCTACATTTATTTGATATTATGAACTATTTTACTATATTTTTATATTTCTACATTATTACATTTCTTTGATTTATCATGCATTTCTTTGATATTACGATTCGTAATATACCATTAATCATAGTGTATCATTAATCATAGTATATCATGAGTGTTAGTATTATCCATGATAACTAACGACTGATATTTATTAGTTGATAGTTTCATTTGTGAAACAAAACTATTTCCCAAGGTAAAAATAATACAATTAAATAACTTCAAAACAAAATAGTTATACATCGTTAAACATCAATATTTCTTAAAGTTAAATCGTGATATAATATTCGTGAAACAAAAAATATTTCCCAAGGTAAAAAAAATACAATTTAATAACCTCAAAACAAAATAGTTATACATCGTTAATCATCAACATTTCTTAAAGTTAAATCATGATATTAAAATTCTTATATTGTTCATCGCGTATCAAAACGTAAAAATTTCTTCAATACTGTCCAACAAAACTTTCACACACAACACAAAAAAATTCTTAGTTATACCTTTGAATAATATTGGTGCATTTGTCAAACGAAAATTTTTCTCGAAGTAAAAAATAATATAAATTAAATAACCACAAAATAAAATAGTGATACATCGTGAATCATCAGCCTTTCTTAACGTTAAATCATGAAATCCAAATTCATATATCACTCAGATAGAATCAAAACGTTACATTTCTTTGATACAGAACATCAAAACTTTCCCACAAGAACTCTTATTTATATCTCATTAATATAAAGCCTAAGTGAAACTTTTTGTATTGGGTAAATGAATGCAATTTCTTTCAGAATAAATATTGTCTGGTTTATTTTATTTATGCAATAATGGAAGCAAAAAATCTTTGATTGCATCAAATCTCATAAAAAGGATATTTAATGGTTACTAAAAAGGCAACATATTATTTAGAAATGAACTTTCCTACTTCTACTCAGATATTTATTTTAATAATCTGAAGATGATTATTTTAAGTAAATCTCAAAGAGAGATATAAAATAAACGCACATGATGAAATTCGAGTCTAATAATTTCTGATTTCTACTTTATAAAGAACATCACTCGATCTTTAAGATAACGGAGCGTACTAACAAGTTGATCATTTAGTGAAAAAGGTATACTACTCAAACATTCATTATTTCGCCTTATAAAGAAATAAAACCTCCATTTGATTTATATCCTTTGATTATTATTCCAAATGGGTATTATAGTATCGGATATAGTAGCAAAAAATGCGTTAACCACTGTAAAAAATATACAGTGCACTCCCGATTATCCGGGTTAATCACCGGGACAGATCGCACGTACAATCGAGAAACACGGATAATCCGAAAACTCCTTTTATTAAAGAAAAATTCAATATCAGTACAAAAAATTTAAAATTACTAACATTTGCATGCATAGCATCAAACTATGAATTTTCCGTATTGAAAAATGTGTAATGCGTCTTCGCCATATATCGATACACATATTTTACGAGCCGCAGTAATGTCACCGTAATCAAATCCTCCCATATAATCTAATAAAGTTTCCACAGAGCAGCAGAATGAGAAATTGTATTTCCCTCATTTACTACATCTTCAGCATCAGTTACGATCATCACTATTTGATTTAACAACATAACGATGTCTTCATCAGTCAAATACTGGAAGCCAGGCTCACATGCATCACTTTGAAACCAATCTTCTAAATTTTCTTCATCAAGAATTTCGAAACCTTAGATTTCTTTTGCCAAATTACGTCTAAATTTTCACAAAATAGGTA
>NC_092212.1:20473582-20480224 GCF_043381705.1 Parasteatoda tepidariorum
TTTTTTTTTCTTCTCTTCAACGAAATTGATGAAGGTCGGCGTTGGAGAGTAGGTTGTTCATATTTTATTGAAGTTAAATTTGAGCCTTGCTCTAAACTTTTTATTATGAAAACGAAAGAGATTTAATTTTTTTATTAATACAAAAGTATTTACTTTTTGTATTACATATATATATATATATAATTTAAAATAAGCTGAATAATATTTTTCGTCATTGTCATTCCTTTTAAATGCCTGCACTGTGATTTTTTTTAAAATGTCAGCTTCAGAATTAAAATAACGGCAGCTCATAGGACAAAAAAGAAAAAATAAAGAGGTTAAAAAAATCTGACGTTTATAAGTGGCTTTTCATTGACGTTTAAACTTATCACCATACCTAGTTCTTGACATTCTCTTTAAATCATTTTATTTTTGCTTTGTCTTAACTGCATCAAATAGTTGTAAAGTCACTGACAGCATTCACTGATTGATTAGCTTTATTGAAATTTTCTTTTTTTTATATATCTATTAACTTTTATAGGATCAACGTTTTTTTAAGCATCTTTAGTATCATCCCCAATAAAGAAATTTTCTCAATTAAGTACTGAAGTAATTCAATAAACAAAAACTGATTTATCCGCTCTGTTATTTAAGATTTCATATATTTATAAATAGATTAGTTTATGGAAATTAAAAAAAAAACACTGTTTGACAAGTTGAGTAGTGGTGAAGTAGGCAGAGAAGTTTAAAAGGATTAATTTTTATTTAATATTAGTAAAACATAATGCTTGCAATATGAATAAAAAGACTTTATTGAATTTCGGCGAACAAGTTGATTAAAACTTCAGGTTTTTTTAATTAAATTTTATCATCTTCGTAGTAAATTAAAAAAGCTTAAATTCCGTGTTTTGAGTTTCAATTGTTTCTGTATCATTGCCTTTAGTTGCTGCAGTTCTAAACAAATTTTTCTGTGTAAAATTGAATTATATTATCAATGACTTAAGCAGTTAAATATCATTGTAACTTTTATAGCATTTTTTAATCATTCTTTTTGGCATTTGTTGCATTTAAATAATCAAACAAATTCGACGCTCAAGGTACCTGAATGCGATAATGTATTCATTTTTACTACGTTTTTTCGTATGCAATTTGTTTTTATACTATGCTTTCATTTAAGATTTAATTCACAAAAATAAACTCTTTTATATTTTAAAAAAATCGATATATTTTGAAATTTAAAAATAATTAAAGTGACTAAATCTATCATTATTTTTAAGGGAAACATAAATTTAATTTTGTAAAGAAAAAGATTATAAGTTTTCAATATTCTTAAAAACAATAAACTAAAGACTTTAATACAAAAAAAAATTATACGACAGGGTAAATAATAAGTCATATCCTAACCTTGTCTAAATAAAGTAAGAAATATAAAATCTATGATAGTCGAAATTGCTATTTACGTAAAAATCCTATTTTATAATTAATGAGGAAGTTAGGATAAAAAATACCAAATCCTGTTTTTTAAAGGAACTAAGAGAAGGTACCAGAGATACTCTCAGGGTTTTGTTGAATTCAAACTGGTTTCGATGTTTTTAACTTCTCCTACCGCAATGATGAATAGCAGTATTTTGGTACAGTTTTTTTTTACTTAAATATTTATTCGTGTCCTCTTATGTGCATATTTATCTGATTTCATTTTTGAGATGGATTCCAAAAACATACATTTAGGTCATCATTACGATAAAACGTGCCTATACTTGACCCTTAACAATCGTTTTAAGAACTGGAAATAGATATGCAGTTTATTTACAGGAAATCAATAACATATTGAACATATTTATTTTTATTGGAAAAATGCATGAATATGTGACATTTTTTATGGTACAACTTTTAAAAGTTAGATTTCCATTTTTTTATGATGTTAAGTTTATTTTTGTACGTATTGTTTGAGACACAATGTATAGATACTCTCAATAAAAATTCAATTGTAGGTATATAATCATTAAAAATAGGAAATAATAATAATTAGATGTTTAATACGCCATGATTAAAAAATTAATTATAAAAAAAAATAACCAAGATTAATGTTGTTCCAAATGAAAATCAAAAAATATGTTATGATTATGAAAATTTAAAACCAGTCAAAAGAAAGATGGAAAACTTGATTAATTTTGCCTCCGAATAAAACTACAACTAGCGGAAAGAAATTACGCATAAATTTAATTTATTCAGACAAAAATAAGAACCAAGATAAATTTTGTTTTAATTGAAACAAAAAAGCATCAAATCATACAATGTACTAAATTATTGAAATAAAAATAGAAACTATGATTATTTTAATTTTAATTGAAGCGAAAACAGTTTCAAATCATAGAAAATATTAAATTATTGAAATAAAAATCGAAGTCAAGATTAATTTTGTTTTGTCTGAAACAAAAAAGTGTCGCATCACAGAAAATATTCAATTATTAAAATAAAAATAGAAACCGAAATAAATATTGATTCAGATGTAACAAGAAAAGAGAAAAAAAGACCTAAAAATGTTTTGAATTATAAAAATAAAAATAACCATCAAGATCAAGTTCGTTTTAATTTAAACGAAATATTGTTAAGTCACAGAAGATTTTTAAATTATTGTAATAAAAATGAAATAATTTTGTTTTAATTGAAACAATAAAAATTTAAAAACTCATGCAGTATTAAATAATTGAACCAAAAATAGTAAAAAAAGAATATTTTTAGGGTAAGATAATAGGATTACAATCAAGAAAATAGGAACATAGCGAAACAAAAAGAGCAGTACGTCCCGAAATCTACATTTTATATACTACATAATAACTATGGCCTAGACATATTTGGTGTTAAAAAACTCAAAATTTTTGAGCTTATTACTATATTTTAAATTTATTAAGTTTATTGATTGTTTTTACACACATCAAAGGGAGTAGTTAAATCTGATCACCAATATTTGGTAAAACTTACACCAATCTGCAGTTCGTTGGAGAAGAAGGTTATGTTTTTTGGAGCTCTGTAAATTCGATTAATAATTATTGCATATTTCAACAATTTAACTAAATTCTTCTGTGAAATGATGACAGAGCATGTTTTGAACTCATATGCTTTCAAATGCATAACAAAGGCTTTCGGAACATTATTAGTAGAAATTTAACTGTACAAATAATTGTACAATTTCAAGATAGTCAAAATATGGTGACAAATTTGGCCTTTTTTTACTCGTTGTTTCTCTCTTTTTTTACACTATTTACTGGTGATATGTGAGTTATTCTTGTCGGATTCATTTGAAAAACTGATCATTTATTTAATACCAACCTATTTAATACCAAACCTGTTAAATGATTTGAATCTATTCAATACCAAATAAATTTCAATCCTCTCTACTGTTAGATTAAGAATTCATTCACCCAGAAATTTCAAATCTTTTGTTGAATCATTTTTACAAACTACTGTTATAAACTTATATGAAATGCGTGTATGTTTTTAGTTACATAATAAGGATATAAAATCTCATAAAATCAATCTTTCATTTCATTTGTATAAATGTCTGTCTTTTGTATAAAATACTTTAATAATATTTAAATTCTATTCACTTAGGTTCTGTCCGAATGCATTATAATACTCTGATTGTGCTGCATGCATGTTTGATTAGCAAAGTAATTTTATTTTATTAAGATATAATGTACATATGCTTCCTAAATTTATGATTTTTGCTTTATATTATACAGTAAAAATAAATTTTCTGATTCTTATTTGAATCATATCCTACTGTAATTATAAATTTTAGTGTAAATGAATAAAAAAAAAACATGGTAACAGTTACAATACACTAAGTAGTGGAAACTAGATGTTTCCGTACACCAAGAGCTATCTTTGGTTTTGATGCCGTAGAATATTTATTTAAACACAACTTTGGTGTATTTACCACCATTTTTAGTTTTCAAATACTCGAAAACATTTTACAGTGCATGGTATACAAGGAAATGTGTGTTTCAAAGATGTNTAAAGAATAACTTGTTAATTGGAGTTTGTGAAGTTTCGTAGATGGTTTGTTATCTTTCAATATTAAAGAGGATGTTTCTTTGCCATATTGTTTCATTTTTGAAAGTCTTACATTCCCATCACCGAAGCATATACACTATAAAATGATTTGAATCTATTCAATACCAAATAAATTTCAATCCTCTCTACTGTTTGATTAAGAATTCATTAACCGAGAAATTTCAAATCTTTTGCTGAATCATTTTTACAAACTACTCTTATAAACTTATATGAAATGCGTGTATGTTTTTGGTTACATAAAAAGGATATAAAATCTCATAAAATCAATCTTTCATTTCATTTGTATAAATGTCTGTCTTTTGTATAAAATACTTTAATAATATTTAAATTCTATTCACTTAGGTTCTGTCCGAATGCATTATAATACTCTGATTGTGCTGCATGCATGTTTGATTAGCAAAGTAATTTTATTTTATTAAGATATAATGTACATATGCTTCCTAAATTTATGATTTTTGCTTTATATTATACAGTAAAAATAAATTTTCTGATTCTTATTTGAATCATATCCTACTGTAATTATAAATTTTAGTGTAAATGAATAAAAAAAAAACATGGTAACAGTTACAATACACTAAGTAGTGGAAACTAGATGTTTCCGTACACCAAGAGCTATCTTTGGTTTTGATGCCGTAGAATATTTATTTAAACACAACTTTGGTGTATTTACCACCATTTTTAGTTTTCAAATACTCGAAAACATTTTACAGTGCATGGTATACAAGGAAATGTGTGTTTCAAAGATGTGTATATGATTTAAAATGTAATTTATTTCGTTAAGGGAACAATTTTAGAATTAAATATTCATTTAGAAGCCATGAAATTTAATACAGAAACCTATAAATACCTTTTTAAAAATTTAAGTTCTGATTAGTTTTTATTTAAAATTCTTTTGCTATTTAATAATTAGTTTATTCATTTTTAGGTTACAGATTTTGTAATAATTCCCTAATAATCAAAGATCTTTTGATTGTTTGTAACTACTAAAATATTTGTCTCTAAAATACCAATTCTGGAGTATTTTTCAACATGACCACTTAACGGCTAAAGAACGTCTGTATAAGTATATTAAGTGCCAAACATCGAACAAATACAAAAGTATTAATATTTGCCCTGATTAAGCAATGAGAAAAAGTTCTGCTTCTACATAAATGAATTAAGTGAAACAATTTAAAGAGGACCAAATATCGAACAAATACAAACTAATTAGGTAATGAGAAAAAGTTCTGCTTCTATATAAGTGGTTTAAGTGCCGAATATCGAAAAAGTGCTAAGCATTGAATATTTTCAAAAGTATTTATTTTCGGTTTATGTGAGAACTGGTTACGTGAGAACATATGAGGGTCTTAATCTTTTTCATAGTGTCGGTAAGACTGGTACATTAAAAACTGTCAGCAATACATTTATTACTCTTTGTTTGATACATTTTTCTAATCATATTCAAGATAAACACAAATACTGTCATTTTAGGCATACTCACAATTTTTTTTGATCAAATTTTACGAAATTTTCTCCCATCTTTTCTCCCTATTATAAGTGTGTGTCAAAAATATTATGAGCAAATATTTAAAAAGTAAGATAATTTTCCAAAAGGACACTTCAATATATATGTATCAATATCGCATAAATTGTTTAAATTAAAACATAAGAAGTAATAATTGGTGACATATTTCACCCTATTTTATTTTCATTTCGGATCACTACCGTACTAAATTGGATTTCCAGTATTTCATTTGACGGTCGCAAAAGCAATCACGTCTCAAGAAAATAGCCGAAGATTTTTAAAAAAGTATTTTCTCCCTTTGTTAGTTTAAGAACTTTTTTCCTTGAACTCAATCACCTTAAGTAAAGTGACAAGAGATAGACGTTTTTAGTATCAATCAGATTAGGAAAAAAAAAAGAAATTGATCTTAAGGTATTTACTCAAACATTTTCTTCCATGATTGTATTCTTTTTTCAAATGATTGTAGTAAAATATTTTTTTTTAAACTTAAACACAAATTTATTTTCTAAGGTTCCAATAAACTGTGTTTTAAAATATCATTTTTTAATAACAAAAAAAATATTTATTTTGATTAAAAAAATCCCTATTATTTCATTTCAACAAAGGGTCATTTTACTTGAATAATTCATACACTGTAAAAAATTCCAGAACAAATTATGGCATAAAGGGCCGTCCGTAAAATCCATTTTTACTGTAAAATATTATATCGTTATTTTTTCAGTAATATTTATTTAATTAGAGTGAGTGATTCAGTGATTTTATGTAAATTATTACTATAAAAATTATACCAAATCAGAATTTTATTCAGTAGCATATTCCGATTAAAATGGGTTATACGCTAAAAAGCACTGGTTCACTGCATGCCGGTACTCTTTACTTTTATTAGATCCGGACTTTTTTGCAGTGTACCATCATTCAGTGATTGATCCCTTTTTTTTCTTGCTTAAAAGTATGATCGAAAATAAGAATCTTTAAATAAGTCTCTTGTGTTAGAGTAAATATATTAAATAAATTATACTAATAATTTAAAGTTCAATTTATGCTGGGTGTTCCACTATGGACACACATAATATATATATATA
>NC_092212.1:20480300-20533522 GCF_043381705.1 Parasteatoda tepidariorum
ATAGTTTTCTCTTTTTATTTGTCCTATATATATATATATATATATATATTTCAACATTATCAATCTCCAGTAGCAAAGAATGTGAATTTATAACTTCAATAAATAAACACTTATTTACATTTATAATAAGGGATAATTTCAAACTGAAATATATTACTATTTCAAATAACTGTTAGTGTTTATTAAATTTTAAGTTTTGAATATACTTTTATAATTTTGAATATTACTTTTTACTAACATAGTGAGTATCATGATTAAAATTTAGCAAAATGATTTGATTAAATGCCTTAATATTTTGTTTGTTACTAAATAAATAAAAATAAGCAATTTGATGTGATGTTTGAAACTTTTAACATATAATCACGATTTTTTTCCTTATTTTGTTAACACTCGTAATTGATTCGAAGTAATTCCATATTCCGAATTGATAATTCTAACTTTAATTCCAACGCTCATTTATGTCTGTTTATTTTTGTCAAACTCAAATATAGAATATAAACAATTTAAAATAATATTGCAGGTGTCACAATTATTTATTTTAACACAAGTGCCGCGCTTAATTAAAGCATGATTATTTTCAATGGTTCCTGTTTGAATGAATTAAAAGGTTTGCCTTACTATAAAAATATTTTGCGACTTTTTTTCATTTGCCAACTGAAAGTAAAAACGACTAAAAATAGACAACTATAAGAACATACTTCCATTTTGTGAGTTACATAATTGTTCGTTTTTAAATGCAACTACCATTACTGTTGCTATCAGTGAAAAACTAACGCAACGTCGAGACAAACATCAATCATTTTATTTATTTGACTAACACTGCATCTAATTTTGTTAGAAATGCAGTTCTTTCAGGTTATTTATATATGCATGAAAACTATGACATGCCAGACTTCTGAACGTAAAAGAAGTATCATGCATCAAGAAAATTCATAGTACCACCCTGCCGCCATGAAATTTTTCTAAGACTCCAAATAAAACATTGTTTAATGTCAATCTTTAATCTTGCAAATAAAATTAAAAAAAATTATTATAAAAATTTTTTTCTATTTTTATTCTGATTTTCAGTTAAAACATACACTGTTAGAATTTTCATTATGAAATTACGGTGAAATAACCGACAGCATCCAATTAACCATTAAGTTTTTGAGTAGGAGCATTTCTTTACCTTTACAGTTTTGCAACCGTTTACAACTAGTATTGTTAAGAAACCGTAAATACAAAAATGGTCGTGTAACGTTTTCCAGCAAGCATAGTTTCTAAACTATAAACATAAAGCTTAAACGGACATCGGAGCCATTTATGCGTGAATAATAGTTTCATATTCTAAATAGTCTATAGGGTCATTGATGGGGGAGTGCAGGCGTAACCCCAGAGAAGATCCTTTCTCGGAATTTACGGTTCTGGACACTTTTCATTTATTGAAGGAATTAAAGACTCTGGGATTTAAACCCCTGTTCAGCCGGTCATGAGATTCGTCGATTGACTGTCTCAGCTACAGTGTGTACCCAGCTACACCAAACAAAATGGCTTCATAAGGTGGGCCCAGTTGGCGCAGTTAGAATTCTGGTTGTTAAACCGTATTTGGTATAAACAGTCAATAGACGTTTTTTTTTTCAGCCTTAACACTTTGAATATTATTTTTTATGGTAATTTGATTGTTTTGGTTAAATATAGTAAAATAAAATTTAAAAGTTGCTATTTAATAACTTTTACCGAGAAATTTATACTAGTTCTTTACCTTATTTTTTTATAATAATTTACAAGTTCAGAAATAGAAATTTTTATTGCTGGTGATAATTATTTTTATTTTGACTAAAAGGAAAATTAGTTTACATCTCCGAAAACACACTTCTGTGCTATCATTTAAGTTATACAAGCATTGATAAATATTTAATACAAATGTTTTATGTTTTTACACTACTATTTAATTAAAATATCCAAACAATTTATTTTTATTCAGCAGTCTAAAGTTTGCACCTCAATTAAGTAAATATATTTGCTTTGCATATCCGAAATTAAGCAATTAATCAGAGTTAGCGGCATTTTATTCTAAATCTTCTGTTCATATTTTAATAAATTGTTGAATTTGAAGAAAAGAACAATTTTAATTTACGAATGCTTATTTTTGCAATCTTGTCATTGTTCATACGAGTCCTTTTATTAAATAAAAATAATTAATATCATGATATATTTGTTTGAAATATTAAAAAAAAATATCATCATAATTTATTATCTCTACCTTTGCAAACAATATTATAAAAAATCCTATTTAACCTAATGAGGTCATTAATAACGGATGAATTCATTTCTTCGAAAAACTATTCGTTTTCGAACATTATCTACGATCATCAAATTAGATAAAAGAATTATGATAAAAAGAACATTATTATCGGGAGGTAAATTGAGGAAGATATTTTACTCTCATGCATTTATTTTGATTAGTTTTGGGACGTATTATTAATTTTTTTAATGTAAATGAAATAAATTATTGTTGATAATTTCTTCTTGGAAAGTTTCATTGGTTCATTGTATTTTTCCATTACATTTTTTTTGATGATGCTTTAAAAGAAAAATTTCTTTCAAATTTCGTTGTATTTTATTTACACACTTAAGTGTTTTTTTAAACGATAATAATGAAACAGTGTGATAAATTTCTCAATTAACTTTTCAAGAATTTTTAATTTTGTCTTTTTTTTAAATATCAATGCTCTTTGAAATTATATTCTCACTTTTGACGATTCAGCAATCCTTGAGCTATTTTCGTTAATTTTGAGAAATATTTAGTCACAAAATCAAGTGATTTATGACGAAATGCGAAATAAATGTATGGAATGTATGCGAATGAATATATGACGAAAATGATTCCTTAACTCGAAACCTCATGGTAGTGCATTGGGGGAGATTGTTAACTTGAGTGATGGAAGTCGGATGAAGTCTAGATGATCGAAAATAAATTGACGAAATAAGCCAACCAGACTGTATGGCGGTCTAAGAATTGACCTCATACAGAGAAGATCCCGGGTTCAAATCCCACTTCAGGCATGAGCGTAATTTATCTCTCTGTTCTATTTGTCTTTCTTATGTTATCAAAGTGACATTGTGACATATTCTCTTGGTGCTTTTTTTTTGTTGGTATTCGTCATAACACGCTTTTGAATATTGATTTGCAAACATTTTTAAATTTTAAATGAATTTTATAACATTCACGTCCTTTTTGGACAAATATATTTTAATGATTTTAATCTTAGGGTATATTTTATCTATTCTTGTTATTTTATCAATTTTGTCTTTTTACATCTTTATCCTATCTTTTATCCGCAAATAATTTCATACCTTGAAATTTTATGCATGTTAATGGCTTTGTACAGTCGATTTCTTTTTTTTTTAACATAATGTTTTAAAATTGTAAAGTTTTTACAATTTTCATTTTTACTGATTTTACAAATTTTATGTCCTTTTGGACAGGCTTGTACTAATGTGTACTTTTACCTTGTGTGTAATTCTTAACTATTTTCTTTTACCCAGCAACTAGCTCCAGCTCTCAATTCGATCCTATTGATACCTTATTCAAGTGTAGTATCTAATAGGTAAAAATTGGTTCGTGATGTTAGATATTTTTCGTTACTATAAGGGTCTGTTGGCCTGAACGTAACAACGCCAAACACGACCAATTTTGTTTTAGTTTAATTTTATGTTAAATTTTTGAACGATATGTTAAATTATAAGGGTCCGTTGACCTTCTTTCTGATGTATTTCAATGTTTTCGAGGCTTGTTGCTATCGTTGTTCATGTATAATTTTTAACATTTTATTTCTATATACTTGATGTTAAATTAAAAAATTAATGTTCCATTGTATTCGGCGAATGGGCCTATAGGCCTAGTTCGCTGTAAAATTTTCCATATTCTCTTGGTGCTTATGACAGGGAATGGTTCCGTCAAAAATGAAGAAAGTTTCGCCAAATTTGAATATCCATTTTTTATCTAGATGCACAAAGTGCGTACTGAATTCCATAAAAGAGTTCATAGACAAATTAGACAGATTACAAAGCCATAATTAGATAGACATTACATTACATTACATACATACATTACATTACATCACATACATTACATAGACATAGGTCATAGACAAATTAAAGTCTCTAAGTCTTCCTGGGGCTTGATCACCTATTAATTATTACAATGAAACAGTTCAAATTTAAAACATTTTATGGTCACCAAAAAATCCTTTAACGTTTCAATTTCGCTTAAAGTTTATTGAATCATTATAGTGTAATAAATACTATCTCCGTTATCTTCCATTTAAAAATATTTTTAACTCAATAAAAATAATTAAAATCACACTGAGTGAGAAAGAAGGTTTTTTATTTCTAATGCCTCCATGGGTAGAGATTTCGTCACTTCAGGCATTTACAGGGCAGATTTGTTGGGCACTCTTTCAGGGGCACCGTATTAGGTGGGCCAATGTTCTCCCACAGTAAGGACAGATAGTACAGAGAATGAAACAATATCCATGACTTGCCAGGAATCGAGCCCAGAACCTTTCTGCTGCAAGTCCAGTTCCCTGACTCCTACACAGTCCGGTCGGCCAGAGAAATAGATTTTATGAGACATTTTATCATTTCACACAAACCTTAAATTTTTTTAATTTTTAGGATTATATTTTTTCCACAAAAAACTATTTAACGATAGCTGGTTTCAATATTTAGGCCCAATTTTAATTGGTTATGCGGTGCACCTACCGAAAATTACTGTAATCGAATAAAAAATACTAATTTGTTTAGAAAAAATTCATCTTCCCGTAATTTTAATTTCGTTCTAGCGGAAAAAATAATTCGCCAATACTTTCACCAAAACACAATTTTATTCGTTAAATTTACGATTTAAACGCATTTGGCGAAATGGCGATTGTTTAGCTCGAGCCCTGTACATTATATTAAAAAACTATGCCTTCACAGTGCATAATAATATATTATGAAGATTAAATTAATTACATTTGAGTTTTTATTAGAAATAGTTACCTGGATTTATTTCCCCGCTAAAATATGAGCTTTTTATTACGAATTAAACACGTTTTTAAATATCAAAAACAATTTTGAATGTAAATCAATAAAAATGTTTAAACTGTTTGTGTTGGATCCGAAATTTTGATTATTAAAATCTTTCAAAACTGGGCACTTGAGTTTCAATTAAAGTTACAAAAAGTTTCAACTTCTTAGAAAATAATGCAGCTGGAAAGATAATTTTAATTGTTCAAGAATAAGAAGAAAAAAAAGAATTGTAATAACTTTTTTACAAGTTTTTTTTTCAAGAAATGCGTTTGTTTATATTACAAGAGATTTTATTCTGTTTGTTTCATAGTTTTTTTTCACTTCAAAGACTTTTGTGTTTACTTAAATCTTAAAAAAATCAGCTTACAAAATATGGAAAAAATTCTCATTTAAAACGCCCTAGTTCATAAAGAAAAAGTAAATAATGACTTTTATTGTAGAAAATGACAACTTTCGTCTTTTTATATCACATTTAATTTTCCTTTTTGTATTCATCACGTCTTTTAAAATTGTTTCTTACATGAAAAAAAGCGAAAAAGTACAATTGTATTTATTTTTCAAAAGGCATATGAAAACAAAAGTGTTCCTTATTCTTTTGCCTTTCTTCTCAGTTTCAACATTAAGGAAATAGATTTTATGTCTTGTATTTGTGCAGTGCATTCTATATCCTTTAGAACATATATTTTATTGATTTGAAGAATATTATTGAATAAAGAGACTCAAATAGACATGTTTACAAATTGTTGTTGTTGTCATTGGTCATTAAGGCAGAGGAGGTGCCTTTGTTCTTGTTTTTCAGTGGTGCCATCTATGATCAGTAATTCAACTTCTGAAACACCCATACGTCACACCAGTTTATAGGACGGACTCATTCATGCATTCATTCTTCCACAAATCGTAATTTTGACCGGAAGCAGAAAATGATCGATATCCAATTCAGTACCCCCAGTATTGATTTGTTATGGGAACATCGAGGACTTTGTAACCCGACAGATTTAGCGAGCACAAGTCACCATTTGCTTTACGTCATTGACCAGCTGGATTTTAACTCCCGTTCTCACAAGCGTAAGTCCAGCTCCCTGCCAACCATGCTATCCCAGAAATAAGGAATTATCAAATGGTTCTCCTTAGTCATAGGACCCCTTGGGTTTATTTATCGCTAGGGTTCCCAAAGTATGTTCCTATGCAACCTGGAATGCCTTAGAGTAAGACTTAGTGGTGACATTTGGTGTCCGTGTCTAATATTGATCGTTCTCTGTTGCTGTAGAAAATTAAAAAAATAAAGGTATAGTATATTGTGAAAGGAAATTTAGAATTTTTGTCATCTTTAGAATATTTCCTCTCGGATTAAAAAAAAATCTGCTAATATAATCGGACTGCATGGCAATGCTATTTCTGGTTAAAAAAAGAAAACGTAGTTCTGGTAATAAAAACCAACATATACGGTATTTAAACTATTGATTTGGTAATTTTTCCGTTCATATGATATTGGTTTGCCTGTAATTCTGGTTTTTAAAATTATAGTTCTTATAACCTCCCATTTAGTAAAGGACGCAATATAGAAAAGTTTAACCAAATAATGGTGTTTATCTGATGCTCTAAGTGATCATGATAAAATTACCAAAGTTTTCCTCCTTCGCCAATTTTTATCTCAGATTAAAGAGCCATTTTTATTCTTAATTTTACCAAAATCATTACCAAAGCACTTCGGTAAAAATTAACCAAGCTTTTGGTGTTTCTATAGAGCTATAAACACGATAAATGCTTTCATATTCTAATAATTTTGATCATGTCTATTTTATCAGTGTAAAGAGCAAATATTGTAACAGATTAAAGAAGATATTTAAAGCTATATTCTACGATTTAAAAAGTTATGTAATGAGTATGCAAGCTTACCCATCCCACAGGATGAGTTTCCAATACCTTCAAGTGCGGATGGTAATTTATCTTTATTTATAAATCCTCTTACGATAATTAAATTTTTATTCATTATAATTAGTTTCAGTTAACGTACACTGTAAAAAGAAAATTCCAGATAAAATTATAAAAAAAAGTACCGGTCGCGAGGGTCCCGGCACTTTTTACCGCAAAAATCTCCACCGCAATCCATGTCCAAAGCATGCTACGGAATAAAAAAAAATCAGATGTATCGTAATTTTTACAGTAATTTTAACGTAAAATCACTGAATAACTCGAATTAAGTAAATATTTTACTGTAAAAACTACATAATAATATTATACGGGAAAATTAAAATTTTACTGGCACCCAAATTTCCGATACTTTATACCGTAATTTGAAATGGAATTTTTTACAGTGAACTTAAGGGATATTTAAGTATGAGTTGTATTTACAGGTTTATATTCTGTATACCTATTACCGTAGTTTCTGTGTCGTTGAATATAATATATTGTATGGAAAAGGTTCCTACAATCCTATTATTTTCAACAATTAAAATTGAAACTCTCGTATTACTCTGAACTTCATTATTATTATATTTACTGCAGCATATGTAACTTGTTATTAGGAATAGCCAAGACTTGAAACAAAAACTTATCCCCACAGTTTTATGTCAAAAACTAAAAATTTAAACAAATCTGTAAAATATATTATGGGTGTTCGAGCACATGATAATACCAAGATAATACTTAAATTGTCTCATATTGAGGGGATTATCTCATATTAGTCAGCTTTTCTTTTCATTTATAATATGTAATTTACGAGACTATTTCATATTTGGGGGACAATTTTGAATCTTGTAAGAGTACCACAATTTGAAAATTTATGAACTGATTAAACGCAAACACCGAGTGGATCTGTATGAGATGGTTCAGGGCTACCCAAGTCAAAATTTTTTATGGTTTTTCACTGATGGAAGTACATAGTCTTGATTTTAACCATCAATAATTCCATTATGACTCATTATGTTTTTGATCGTAATCAGCATAAGTAACCATCCCCCAATGTAGGAATGAATTCGGACTGATTTGTGATGGTCCACCATAAGAATAGCAACTTGTTTTGATGGTTTGTTCATGTTGAACCATAGGTAATTTTCATCATAGTTTCTTTAAAATCAAATGTAGGAGCGATCACCCCGATATAGGAATTCGGACTGACTTATGATTGACAAACATAGAAAAACAAACAAATTGTTTTAATGGTTTATTCCTGAGAACCAACGAGGACTCCCATTAAACCGTCATGAAAATGTATAGTTTAAACCACCATGGACCATCGTGAATCATCATCGAATGTTGGTCCATGAGAATCAAAATTCTCTTGATGGTTACTCATCGTAGGGTATCAAAGTAGCATTTTCTATCATGGAAAGAGGGAAGTTTGTTGGCATATTAAAAGCCATGAACGCATAATGAAAAATGTTGCATGATGGTAACCATCAAATGATGTTGAACCATCATGAATCACAATTGAACCTACATAAACCACCAAAATGTTTTAATGGGACCATCAAGAAGTTTGACTTGGGTAGCCAAACTTTTAACTTAATCATACCCGTAACTACTACGAAATTTCCGTAGTTTCTAAAAAAAGTTTTTCTAAAAACCATGAAAGTATAATGGAAAATGTTGCATGATGGTAACTATCAAATGATGTTGGACCATCATGAATCACAATTGAACCTACATAAGCCACCAAAATGTTTTAATGGGACCATCAAGAAGTTTGACTTGGGTGGCCAAACTTTTAACTTAATCATACCCGTAACTACTACGAAATTTTCGTAGTTTCTAAAAAATGTTTTTCTAAAAACCATGAAAACATAATGGTAAATGTTGCATGATGGTGTCCATCAAAGGATGTTGGACCATCATGAATCACAATTGAACCAACATAAACCATCGAAGTGTTTTATTGGACCATCAAGAAGTTTGACTTGGGTAGCAACTTTTAACTTAATCATACCCGTAACTACTACGAAATTTCCGTAGTTTCTAAAAAAAGTTTTTCTAAAAACCATGAAAGCATAATGGAAAATGTTGCATGATGGTGTCCATCAAAGGATGTTGGACCATCATGAATCATAATTGAACCAACATAAACCATCGAAATGTTTTGATGGGACCATCAAGAAGTTTGACTTGGGTAGCCAAACTTTTAACTTAATCATACCCGTAACTTCTACGAAATTTCCGTAGTTTCTAAAAAAAGTTTTTCTAAAAACCATGAAAGCATAATGGAAAATGTTGCATGATGGAGTCCATCAAAGGATGTTGGACCATCATGAATCACAATTGAACCTACATAAACCATCGAATTGTTTTGGTGGGACCATCAAGAAGTTTGACTTGGGTAACCAAACTTTTAACTTAATCATACCCGTAACTACTCCGAAATTTCCGTAGTTTCTAAAAAAAGTTTTTCTAAAAACCATGAAAGCATAATGGAAAATGTTGCATGATGGTGTCCATCAAAGGATGTTGGACCATCATTAATCACAATTGAACCAACATAAACCATCGAAATGTTTTGATGGGACCATCAAGAAGTTTGACTTGGGTAGCCAAACTTTTAACTTAAACATACCCGGAACTACTACGAAATTTCCGTAGTTTCTAAAATAAGTTTTTCTAAAAACCATGAGAGCATAATTTAAAATGTTGCATGATGGTGTCCATCAAAGGATGTTGGAGCATCATGAATCACAATTGAACCAACATAAACCATCGAAATGTTTTGATGGGACCATCAATAACTTTGACTTGGGTAGCCAGACTTTTAACTTAATCATTCCCGTAACTACTACGAAAGTTCCGTAGTTTCTAAAAAAAGTTTTTCTAAAAACCATGAAAGCATAATGGAAAATGTTGCATGATGGTGTCCATCAAAGGATGTTGGACCATCATGAAGCACAATTGAACCTACATCTGTTGATTGAAATGTTTTGATGGGACCATCAAAAATTTGACTTGGGTTGCCAAACTTTTAACTTAATCATACCCGTAACTACTACGAAATTTCCGTAGTTTCTAAAAAAGGTTTTTCTAAAAACCATGAAAGCATAATGGAAAATGTTGCATGATGGTGTCCATCAAAGGATGTTGGACCATCATGAATCACAATTGAACCAACATAAACCATCGAAATGTTTAGATGGGACCATCAATAAGTTTGACTTGGGTAGCCAGACTTTTAACTTAATCATTCCCGTAACTACTACGAAATTTCCGTAGTTTTTAAAAAGAGTGTTTCTAGTAGAAACAAAGGCAGTTTATTATTATTTCCAACGATATGAATATAAATATTTTTGTTCACATGTAAATAACATACATATAAAATGTCAGATTGAGAATTGATCAAGCTGTATAGTCTTGATAACGTTTTAATAAAGCTTATATTTATTTTTACAAATTTTGGCTTTAATTCGCTACCAGTGATACATATATTTCGTTGGACTATATGCTTGATGCACTAATTAGCCGTAAAGATAACTGAGTCAAAATAAGCAAGATACTGTAAACGGTACAATAAAAATGGTTTACAGTTTTATTTGCAGATTTTATTTATCAGAGTATTTTTCGGCAATGAAGGAATCATTAATATTTTAGTGTAAGGGACAAAGTTACATAATTATCTAATTACAATTAATTGTATTAAAACATGCTGTTACTTAATTACCCAAATATAATTACATATAATTACATTATTACTAAATTACAATTGTCTTTCTGTAAACATTTAGTTTCTTGAACAAAGGCTAAAGTTTTCTTAAAACATATGACTCTATTTGCAGACTACCATTTGTCTATATTTTCAAGGCACACTAAGCCACTAAATGTAATTCTATTTCTTTTACGATGTCACCTAATATTTGCTTTCTTAGAAAAACCGATTAGGATTTTTCTGGTGGGCAAATCGAATGAATATTGCCAATCAAGCATTTTATCTCGTAATTCCCTTATCAGAGAAATTAAGCTGCTTGCTTCGGACATGGATAAGGATCTCAAGTGTAACTGAAGGTTATTAAGCCGGATATCTTTAAATGCAGGACATTTCCGTAAAATCCTTAGCTTGTTACAGCAACATTTTGCTTTTATTCCAAAAGTATTTCAGTAGAAGTCATTAGAATAATATTTTTAATATCTAATATTAAATTACATATTTTTCTCCTTTTCACCTCATTCAACATACATAAAATGGTTCTACAATTTTAAAAATTAATTATAAATTCAAAGTTATAGATATGTACCTTGTGCAGCGCTTGCCTAGTAAACCAGTTTGATTATTTTCGCAAAAAATTAAAATTAGTTTCAAAATTCGTCAACATTTGGCACTAATAACTAAGAACAGCTAGGTATACAACGAAGTTACCATCAACTACAGAAACATTAAGACATCAGCAACAAAAAACAAACATGAATAACCCACGCCAGCGCAAATAGTTTCAATTGGAATGGTCTGGCAGGCAATAGAAGACAATCTGTTAGAGTTTTTTTTATGACCAGCAGCAATATATGTTTAACCACTAATTTGTAAGCTTAAATTATCTCCGTTTTACCGTACGCAAAATAAAAAATGGACCACTCTGAGAAACTTAAATCTAATGATAGAATCTTCATACTCTAGGACTCTATCTTAAAGGTTCAAAGAGATGACTTTTAATATGCTAATTAATAAGTGCTGACGATTTTTTAAGTTAAGAAATCAGACACGAAAATGTACTTTCTCTGATTACTGACCCCCAAAATATTGAAGGCAAGCGCAATCTTAGAAATATGGGCCTAATAGTTTGGTTAAGAGAGTAGTCCAAAATTTCGCCCTTTTAGTGCAAATTTCATTTTTTGCGCGTTTTACCACATCTCAAATATTTAAGCAATTTGAAAAAATTTTGCACACACTTATAAAAATTCACATATCTAAATATAATACCATGCAAAATATGTTTCATAAATATTTTTTTGATTATTTTATTTAAGAATAATTGTAAAACCTTTGAATTGTAAGATATACAACTTCTTACATCAACTTAAAGGATGCAATTTTAAATAGCTAAGTACAAAATTCAAATGAAATCGGTTGAATAATTCCTGAGAATTCGAAGTTTAAAAAAGTCGTGTACTTTTAAAATTTGATTTTTCAGGAACTTATTCAACGGATTTCGTTCACATTTCGTATTTTGCCTTGTAAAATTACATTTTTCAAAATGACGCAAAACATTATGCATCTTACTATTCAAAATGTTTTCGACTGTTATAAAATAAAGTGGTAAAGAAATAATAAATATTTACTAAAAATTATTTTTTGCATGGAATTATCTTTGGATAAACGAATTTTATACAATATTTTTTCAACTCGTTTATAAAGTTTTCGGGATATGATGAAATAGTCGAAAAGTAAAATTAGCATTAAGGGGTCCATATTTTGGATCCTTGTTCTGACGAAACTATGGGGATCACTTTCCCCAGGTAAAAACTCTCCCTATAGTTTGGGAGTAAGAAATACGAATTTGTCAAAAGATTGTATGTTTATTGAGAGAAAGTAGATTTTTATGTCTGATTTCAAAACTTATAATATTGTCTGCATTAATTAATTAGCATATTTGATGTCACCCCCTCGAACCATTAAGTGTCCTAAAACGCGAAGATCCAATCGTTAGATCAAAAGTTATTCAGAGTAGTCCGTTTATTTTTCTGCCAACCGTATATTTCTACTAAGTGTGTACATTTCTATCTTTGCCCAATTCCTTCGTTCTTTTTCTGTTTGTACTGGTTTTTCGAAAAGTCAGTCATTGTTTGATAACACTGTATTTTATAGCGAGTTTCATTCAGTTCTTATTGGGTACATCATTTATGTGAATTTAATGATAAAAATAGATAGGAAGATTTAGAACAAAAACTAATGAAAAGATTTCCCTAACTAAATCTCAAGATTAATTATTTAAAAAGCATATTTGACTTGTGTTATTCAATTAAGCTTACATCTGAATTAAGTAAAGAAATTAAATATAAAGTGGAAACGTATATAAAGTGGAAACGTAAACAGAAAATAATATTCATCCAAATAAATGGTTTTTATACCATGCTCTAAGGTATCATTATTAAATTATCACATTTAGCAAATTTTATCACACATTATAAAACCATATTTTATTGTTTAAATTTGTTAAAATCATTACCAAAGCTCTTTTGTAAAAATTATACTGAATTTTTTGGAGAAAAATTATACCGAATTTCTTATAGAGCCAGAAACACTGTAAGTTTTATCATATTCTAGTAGTTTTGACCATACTTTTTTCACGGTTTAAAAATTACTACACGAGTAAAAAAATCCTACTCAATTATACATTTGTTTTGCTCAAAAATGTCTAATTTCAAACAGCAAAATTAAAAACGATTAATACTTCAAAAAAGATATGGTATACTTTGTGCCATGTGGAAAGATAAGCAAAAAACAATTTGAATAAAGCACGAACAAAAATGTATAAAAGGACATACTATAGTTTCTGTTCCATAAACAAGAACTTTCTTCAGTGTTAATTTTTTAAATAAAGGCAATGAAGTAAAGAGACAATGCGAAGTGGTTAAACAAATAGAGACCGAGGAACAAGTTTGAACAATCAAATAACGAGGGGGAGATACTAAACAGGTGTTAGAGATATTAGAGGGAAATCCCAGTGTACAACAGATTAAATTAAAATAGACTTCCAAATATTGGGAAACGGTGAGATATTCGAAAGATCAATAGCTAAATTCTTAAAATTTTTCAAAATATAGAATGATTCCCAAAAGTCAAGTTCGGAAGGTGCAGAGCACAGTTGAATGATTTTAGTAGAAGAAAAATCAAACCTGTGATTTGAATTCCAACTGTGTCGAGTAGTAGAAAATCGTTTAATGCTCACCCATGTCAGAAATTTTAGACGCTATATACGTTGGTCATAAAGAATGCATCTTAACGCAGCTAGTTGTAAAATTACAAATAAATATGGTGAAATCATGGTTATGCTACAGAGAATGTTATAAAGTGTTTTATTTTATGTTTTATTACATAACCGGAGTTCAGAAGCAGACCCATTTTTTGGATTTAATACTATCAATGTACCGTTTCCTTGTTATTTTGAGCCCAGTCAAAAAATAAATGTAGTTTGGGATCAATCATAGGGTTAAACTAGCTTTTGTGAAAAGAACTTTTAATGGAATGAATCTACCTATGCGTTACTTGGAGAATGTAACCATGGAAACTTTTCACGGTTGGCCCGATTGCAAGGGGATTAAACCTTGATCCATCTATCAGTGAGGATATTTTACATTAGCACTGTTTACAAGCCAGATATCACTGCTATTGAACATATGTATCACGTCATTGAAGACGGGTGCTCTAGTCTCAAAGCCACCACATTTTGCTGCCGAATGCTTGGCAAAAAGGCGATAATGCACAGCCAGGAAGACCGTTAAGTTTTGAGCTAAATTATTTTAACCCAAAACTTAACGGTCTGTTGAGCAGTAGCTTAATTATTTTACAGATATGATGCAAAACGCATGCATTATTAACATAAATGGATTCCAAAATTGTGTAATAATGAATTTTATCATTTAAAATCTGTATTTTGATTACATGTAACAACAACAAATAATTGTGACTGGATTATAACATATTTAACGAGTAAAAACTGCATTTATAGACTACATTTATTCATGCTAATATATAAATATATGTATATATATATATATAGAGAGAGAGAGAGATANATAAAAGCACAATTTTCATTGTAAAACAACTTTAAATGTACATGTCAATTCTAATAATGGACTAATGTTTCTGTGTGTATTTAGCAATGTATTAGACGAAAACATACTTACATCTACATATGTAAGCAATGCACATTAGTAACAATCCACATAGTGCACATTAGTAAGCAATCAAACAATGCCATGTTATGGTTTTATGAACATACATCAAAATTTGGAGATGAAAATAAATCAATAATGATTTAAAATCATATGAGATTTGTGCATTCCTAATTATAAGTGTTAAGAAATAAATACACACTTTATAGTGTATATGAATGTATGCTCATTTTCGACGGTGAATTGCAATAAAATAATTGCTTTCTCAAACTTTTCTATGTTTTTCTACATCTAATACAGAGAGGCATTTCACCACAGTTTTGCGATATCGACACATATAAAGAATAATTTTTATCTTAGGATAATTATTCTTTATTCAGAAATATCGCATTAATTTATACCAATAGATGTGTCTTGATAACGACTATTGGTTTTCCCATTTTTAGTTTCTCTTTATATTAATTTTTATTTTATTATTTGTGTGTGTATATATCTATATCTATATATAATTTTTTTGATACACCGTGTCTTAACTTTTCGAGCAAATTTCTGTATAAATTTTATATTTTTTAAAGAATGATTTTATTTTTAAAAAAAAAATCAATTACTTTGAGAAGAAGAGAACTAAATAAAACATGAAAACCAGATTTATCTACAACAGTTCAGCTTGTTCCGTATCTTACACTCTCTCTGTGTGTGTAGAACCATGTCTTGGACGTTTTATAAAGAATCCATCAAGGAAAAGGATGACTTCATCCCTCCGGAGTCTGAATTTTGCAACAAAAACATGACGTCACGCAAATAGAATGAAATGAAATTTTTCTTGCATAGCGAAAATTGATTTCTGTCAGAAGTGATTCAGACATTCAAGTTTTTCAAATTGAAAACGGGAATCTTAAAAGGAAATCAATTTTTGATATGGAAGTAGCCAGATCCTTTTGAAATCCGAAAGCCTCCTATTTAGTATTTAAAAAAAAAAGGAAGAATATGTTTTGCATCATGAAAAGCATTCGATTTCTTTAAAAGTTTCATAACAAAATGTAAAAATGTCTGCGTTCGTGTTGTTTCGAATTTTGTAGGTGGGAAATTTGCAATAGGTTTCCGTATTTATGATAAATATTACACATTTAGCTCATAAATGAACTTAAATTAAAGTTGTGAGTCTAATTTATGTTCAGTTGAATGCAATAATTTATAAGTTAGTGTGCTGATAATGTATACAAGTTAAATGTGTAATATACAATGCATTTTGCGGACAGTCTGAATGAGAAAGAAACATGTTTAAAGTTTATCTTACTTATGATGCATATTCAATATGATAGACTAGACATATGTTATAAATTTGAAGAAAGAATCGTATTTAGTTGAAAAAACATACTTTCCTTTTTTAAAAAAAAATTAAGCTAGAAGTGAGAGAAAATCTGAATCTAAAATAACTTATTCAACATTTTTCATAATATATATACAATACAAATAATCGTGTATTGTAAATAAATATTGATGGATTCATAATGGTATTTATTAATTTTAATATTTTCCGTAAAATTAATAAAAAATCTTCGCTTTTCCCTAAGGAATCCGGCAATGGTAAGGAAATTTTTATGACATGATCCAGAACAAACATGACATAGGATAAAAATATGATATAGGATAAAAATTAACTAAAGATATGTTGTCCATTTTGTTCAATAACCTTTTTAATCTTCGTCTTCTAAATATTAGTACTATATATTCCAAATTGCAACATCCTCAAATTTTTTGAGGATCTATTGGGAACAGGTCCTCATAAATAATATGACAAAAACGCAAATCTATATTTCACAAATTCAGCGAAAGTAAATTTTGTGCTTGGTTTGATGACTTAAAAAATATTATGGTCAAAAATAAATGTTCAAATTTAAGGTTTACCTTACGAGATATTAATATTGAGTCCTCGCGCATAAAAACTTGATCATTAGGTCAAAAGTTATTGCTGGTGTTTCATTCTTTTTCTTTCCCTCATGGCATATTTATAATCACTGTGCTTTATTTTTTTTTTCAAACTTTAATGCGAGAGTTAGTTAGTGTGCAAATCAGAGAATTTTTTTTTTATTTTGTATGTACATTCTACTTATGTAACAAGGTACTGGTACCTTCACTTCAGAAGTTGCATCGATGCAGTGAAGATTTTCAATCCTACGAAAATAATTATGAAACTTATTTCATAACTTGAAGGGAAAAAATTTAGCTCTAAAAATACTCCTGACAATAATAGGATTTTTAAACTCTTGCCTTTGATTTTTATAAAAACGTCCATTAAACCTTCTTGATATGTTTGTTAATTTGCCAATTTAATTGTTATTTAATTGTTATTTCATTTCTACTTTAAAAAATGTAGTGAGCTTGAACTTTCGGGTTTGCAACTATACAAACTTTTTAATAACTCGTACATCAAAAAAGGAGTTCTAAAAATGCATCTTACATTATTATGCTTTTAATCTCTAGATTTAGTTGCCTAGAATGTTCAATAATGATTCTTTGTAAGTTTGTCATGATGTTAATTTTATTGTTATTTTCTTACCATTTTGACTAATTAAGCTTTGAACTTCTGGGTTTGTAACTATGCATTTCAATTAATTTCATGGAATGTGGATACTGAACTCTCAGCATATATCTGAGTATTTTATTTTATTCTTGACACTGCTCAAAATGCTTGATTAAGAAATATAGTTATTTAAGAAAATGGAATTAGCATTTATCTCCATTTTTCAAACCTCTCTAATGCAAATTGTTCTTTTTTTTGTAGCATAAGCTAAAGAATCTAAATAAATTTGTAATTTGACGTCGTCCATTTGCTGAAATCGCTTAGTAGTTATTTTTTTAAAACTAGTCTTATTTAAAAACGCATTAGTTTTTTTTTCCAAGATCGTCATGGGTCCTGTAGATTCATAATAATGGTATTAAATTGACGTTGCATAAATTAAAACATCTTCATCGTTTAGTGCTCTGAATGCAAGGACATGCCTGGAAAAGTTATTTCGTCAGGTAATGATTATAATTAGTGTTTAAAAAAAAGAAAGGAAGGTAGATACGAAATTCATAATTTAGTTGTAAAATTTGTTGGTTGCTAACATTTAAAAAGAGCGTCTTTTTTCTGTTGTGCCCAAGCTGTACTTACGTATTTTCAGCTGTGTCCATTTTCTTAAGCATGCGATGCTAGATGCGTTCAAAAGTCCAAAATAGGGTAAGAAGTAGTCACTGGCCACCGAACAGTTAAGTACAACAAATGGCAACGACGAAATTGTTTGTCAGCTCCCATTCTAATTTTTTCCCGATATAATAAACATGAAATTATTAAGAAAATTTCATAATATTCTGAAAATTACATTATTTTGCACTTTTTCATAAAATTTCACTTCATTTTAGGAATTAACCTCGTAATGTATTTATCATATTTTGAAAAATGCTTGAAAGAAATGCTTTACATAATGAATTTATTGTTTAAAATTTTCAATTTTTGAAAGAAAGATCACACATATTAAAAAGTGACTTATCATCATCATAGTTTGCCAGACAGTTCAATGTGGGCCAATGCCTTCCTTTGAAGATTTCTCCATAACGACTTTTCAAGAAAATCAGACTCCTCCGAGTCAGCCCATCTCAACCTCGGCCTTCTCCGCTCTCTTGGTTCAGTGGGTTTAAAAAGTAGGATATTTTTTATTGTATTGTCCTCACTCATTCGAATCACGTGGGCCATTCAATTCATTCTATTTATTTTTCTGTATTTAATAGTATTGGGTTGTTTATAAATCTTGTACAGTTCAAAGTTAAATCTTCTTCTCTAGTTATTGTTTCCATTTGCCCCACCAAGTATATTCTGCAAAATCTTTCTCTCAAATATTTTATTACAATTGTCCACCAGGTTTGTCATTGTCCAAGCTTCAGAAGCGTATGTTAAGACTGGCCTGACAAGAGTTTTGTAGATTAAGAACTTTGTTTTTCTTGAAAGTTAAAAGGTAATTATTGTTTAAAACTATACAACTGACCAGTAGTAAGTAGCAAAATTTCCTTATTTTTTCACTAATAAAGAATATAAAGCCGTCCCAAGACATGTTTTTAAACCTTACTTTGTATGTTTTTTTATCATTTTCAAAAAGATTATTTGTAAGTTTGGAATAACATTGAGCAAGCAAAATACATAGTTTGAAATTTAAATAACTTCCATTTGAATTAAAAGGCACAGAGATTGAATTTCTATTTTAGATATGTAAAACAGGTTGGCCACAAAAAAAAAAAGAAATGAATTAGGTGTTATTTTACCCACATAGTTTATCATTGTTCATTTTAGGTTTTGAAAGGCCATCAGTTCTTGTCTGAAATCATTCTAAACAAATGATTGATGAAATTGGAAATTTCTTCTTTGCAAAACTACCATTCATCAAAATGTCTCAAGTTCTACGGATTGTATGTTTTTTACCATATTCAATTTCTCGAAAAAACAATCCACTATCTTTAATACTAGGGTTATAAATAAAGAAAACAAAAGTGGCTGCCTCTCGTCCACTTTTAGGGATATAAAAGTAACCATAAAAAGTATTTATCTACAGAAAAGATAAAAATGGATCCTTTTTCCTTTTAGATTGTGCTTGTTTTTTAGTTTTTTTTTCTGAAAGCTTATCTGTGAAATAGATTCTTCTGTTCCTTCAAAATAATATTTTATGACTGGAACAAGGAATTCCCTGATGATAAAATGTATATTTACACTAAGTTTTTTAAAAAGAAAATTATAAAATATATTAAGTATCTCTACTGCAAATTTCACACTTGTTTACCTAAATGTAAAATGCATATTACCTATAATACGACCTACAACACGGTATAATAACCGGCAAAACAACACGGTTAAATAACTGGTAGCAGACTGTCCATCCAATTTACCGTAAAGTTTATGGTAAAAAACATTATTTACCTTTACTGTACTGAGACCGTTTGCAGCCCAGTACGGTTTAAAAAACCATGAATACAAATCTTTCCGATTTCTTTATCATTTACAATTACAATGGTTTCAAAACCGTAAGCAAGAAGCAGCTTTATCATGCTGCCATCTATACGTGAATAAAATAATCGTGTTTTAATGGTCCAGGGTCACAAATTGGGACGACACTGAAAACTCTTGATGTGTTGATGGGAATGGAGAGAATATCATGGTATCAACCAACTAGAACTATCAGAACGATGGGTCATGAGATTGACAGATTAGCCCCCTCAGCTATAATATGTACCAATCTGTAAGGAACTAAGTGGCTTCATTAGGTGCTTCTGGTTGGTGTGATAAAATTCCAGTTGTTTAACCGTATTAGGTTAAAGAAGTTAATAAACGTTTTTTTTCTTCACAGTTAACAGTTTGAATGCTATCATATTTATGATTAACCTATTTGTCTGTTTTGTTTGAATAATATAAAATAACCAAAAATGAATTGTTACTTATCCATATTTTCTTGAAAATTTCAAACAGGGTAAAAATTATACAGAAGAAAATAATTTATTTAGTTGACATGGGGAAACATCTACTGGAAATATTAACAATTTATCGTTGCAGTTCTTACATTGGCATACGTATCCAAAAATAAAACCTACAATACACATATATATATAATCTATCATTTTAGAATTTGAGGAGGAAAAATAATGTGCTTGTGTAATGATATTATATAAGTATAGTATATGTATATGTACTCTGTAGAAAATTCCGAATAAAATTACGGTATTAAGTAACATTTTGGATGCATCATTCGTAAAATCGATTTAACTGTAATATCCAATTTAAACGTAAAATATTACACCTTTCTTTTTACCGTAATATTTATTTAGTAAAAGTCATTCCATGATTTTGCCTTAACCATTACTGTAAAAATAACGGTAAGTCAGACTTTTTGTTCCGTAACATATTCCGGTAAAAAGGGATTTCACTGTAAAAAGTAACGGCACCCTAAGTGCCGGAATTTTTTTACAGTGTACTGCTGGTACTTAAATATTCCTCCAATAAACATTAATAATTTCTCATTTCAGTGTTTATAAAAGGTATGTGCATAACTCACATTCAGAAAGGCTTATAGTGTTCACAGAAAAGAATATAGATGTATATTCACGGCTGGGACTCAAGTAAATAAATACAGTGCGCCAAAAAAATGGACGAATAGGAACAACTTCTGATCTAGTGATGGAATCTTCACGTTCTAGGACTCAATCCTCGTGCTTCAAGGGGACGACCTCAAATATGTTAATTAATCAGTGCAGACGATAAATTAAGTTATAAAATCAGACACAAAAACGTACTTTCCCTGAATAAAAATGCCTGTTTTCGTCAGATTCACATTTCTGACCCTCAAAATATAAGAGGCAGCGGCATTCTGGGAAATACGTTTTCCATAGTTTGGTCAGGAGAGCGATCTCAAGTTTGGATCCCTTAATGTTAATATAACTTTTTGCATATTTCGCCATATCTCAAGAACATTTTTAGTGAATTGAAAAATTTTTGCACACAATTGTATATAAATATTATTAAATTATGGCAAAATACATGAAAACTAAAATTAATATTAAGTTGCCCAAACTTTCCATCTGCCTCGTGTTTGTAATGTGGGAATCTTATTTTCCAGATTGGAATTGACCCACCTATTTTGAGGACCGAGAATCCAGGTACAGGAATTGAGGAAAAGTGTTTATTAAGAGAAAATAAGCCTTTTGTCTGATTCTGTAACTTAAAACTGCACTATTAATTATGAATTATTAATTAATTAATTATTAATTAATAATAATTAATTAATTAATCATTAATTGATTTATAATTATTTATTAACTGCATTATTCATTAGCGTATTGTATTTAAGGTTAGACAATCGAACCATTAGGATAGAGCCTTAGTACGCGATAATCCGATCGTTAGATCGAAAGTTATTCAGCATACTCTTATTTGCGCACTGTACAATAAAGAAATAACCTATATTTTGAAACAAAAATTGCTGTGTAGCTGGAAAATCTCTTAGATATCAAGAATCCGTAAATTTACCCAGAGGAAAAATTATCGTGAAAACTACCAAAATACCGCAAAATTTATCGTGTTTCTGGCTCAATGGGATCGCCAAAGAACTGAGTAATGATTATAATTTGATTTTGGTAAAATTTGCTGTAAAATATAGTTTCATAATGTATGACAAAACTTAGTAAATGTGAAAAATGTGGTAATTTTATCATGGATAACTTAGAGAATGGTATAAAAACCATTTATTCGGATAAATTTACTTCTCAGTTTTGTAATTTTCACTAAATGTGCGGTAGAAAAAAAGAACTAATTCAGTCAGAATTTCCGGTAATCTGTTACCATATAAATGGAAAAATCATGATATGAATGGTTTTAATACTCTATATTTTGGGTTTTATTTCCAGAATTATGTTTTCTTTTTACCAGAAATACCATTACCATTCAGTTCGGTAAATTTACCATAATTTTTTTTCTAAATTGTAACCAATACAGACTTTTTTTTTAAAAAAAAAAAGTTGCACGAATGTGTTAAACCGTGAAAACAACACAGATTACTAATAAATATGCAAAGATACTGTTTGTCTAACAATTGATTGTGAAATGTTGCAGTCATTTAATTTTTTTCATATATCTGCTGACTTTAAGAAAGTGATAATAAAATAATTTCCAAACAGAGACTTTAGAAAAAAAGAAATTGTTAAGTAAACCTCCTTCTGAACTTTAAAAAAAATTGTTTAACGCATTTTCAGACAAATTCCATGAAGAAAAAAAGTCAGTCAATCTATTCTATTTCTGAAAAATGCTTTAAATTCCTTTTTACAGTTAATACTTTCATCCAAACTTTGGAGATTACCCGTTGCCACAAGAATTGGAAATCGATTAACGTGTCGGTAATATTGAAGTTATTTGTATGCACTAAGAAATCGTGACGAGGAATAATAAATAACTAAACAGAATTCTATCTTCATATTCATCAAAGGTTAAATTTAGTCGTTGAAATATGGTATCTAAGTCTCAGAATTGATCAATATCTTAGATGAAATACATCGAAAGTCACGTTTAAAGGTAAGGCCTTTTATTCAATAGGAAAATGCATAAAACCAATTCAATTTTTCATAAGAAATAGTTACCGAATGAGCATTGGTTTATTTATTCAGGAAAAGAAAATCATTTATATGAATTTGCATCATCTATATAGACATTTCATTTGTGTGGCACCTTAAACTCTGGTATTTCTCTATCTATTGGCAACACTATTGAAATTATTGATTTTGTTAGGTTGTCTGAAGTAATAAGTTAGACAGAGTTAAAGAATTTTATTTCATAACCGGGATTGAAAAGCCGACCCAAGTTTGGGTTTATGACTACTAATGTTCAACTACTTCGCTTTGTAGTTTTGAACCAAATCCAGAAAACAAGAGAACTCCTGGATCAAGTATTGATAGAAATTTGCCTGTTTGAAGGTGTCTTTAATGAAACTAAATCACCTTTGCATTACTTAGAGAAGAAAACATCGAAAATTTCCCTCACTTAGCCTAATAGGGAGGGGACTCTAATCCATTATCCGTCTACCACTGAAGATATTTTGCGGTGCGTGCCTAGTGCGGCCTGCCATCGTTGGGATTTGAGCCCGGTTCACCTCATTGGAAGGCGAGTGCTCAATCCCCTGAGCCACCACGACTCTTTGAAATATTTTATTTCATCTTACTACCCATCTTGTAACAGCTGACTCAAATTTGTGTTTTAGACTACCAATGTTAAACTCCGTAGCCTTGAAATTTTGAATCCAATACAGAAGACAAAACAAGTCCTGGATCAAGTATTGGGAAACTTTTGCCTTCGTTGAGGACTTTTTGACGGAGCTTACTATTACATGGTGAGGAAAACCACGAAAACCTCCCGCTGTTAGCCTGATGGCAAGGAGACTCTAACTCATGATCCACCTAAGACTGAGGATATTTTACGTTAACACTGTGGTTAGTGCGAGCCGAGTTCAGAATTCGTATTGACCATCCATCGCTAGGATTCGAACCCGGTGTACCTCATTGGAAGGCGATAGCTCTATCTCCTGAGCCATTACGGCCCGAATTAATATATTAGTTTTATGTTAGGTTTTCATTTAGAATAATTTTGTATTTTTATAGAAATAAAAAAATTAGTTACCAAATAGTAATTTAGACTTATTTTTGGTCTTTTCTAAAATGGCTGCAAACATTTAAACATAAACGGTGTTATGGTGCCGCTAGCTGTCCCAGCAATTATTGGTGATTGAGCTTGTCTTTTTTTAAGCAATAACATATTAATTATACGATACTCGAGTTATGGCTAAAGAGGTACTTGGGGAAATATATAGTACAGCACTAAATGGAGTAGTTTGGATGAATTTTCCATCTTATCTCACGACAGAAAAAGGAAATAATTTTAATACTTCCGTTACCTTCTTTCTGAAATCTCTCGAACTCATACTTACGATGGTTTGTGTGATTTAATGTCTTTAGGGTAGATTTTAAATTATTACTAAAATTCAATGAATAAAGAACTGCAACACTATCGTGGACAGCTCTTGAGGATAGTTAAAATTGAAATCAAAGTATTTCCTCGCGGGCAACAGTAAGACGTGAAAAAAAAAATTGTCTAATATATTATCTAAAACTACTTAACACATTCACGCCGGGTGTTGCGCCTGAAAGCGGGACGGAAAAGAGAAAATACTGGTAGAAGAACTATTTCAATATTAGATAATATTCGGGAGGAGTTAATCTATTCTCAACAATAACAATTCACTGTAAGGAAATTTTTCACGGCAAAGAAGTAATTCAATATAAAAATTGCTTCCGTTAAAAACAATTGGTGTAATGAATTATTCCCGGAAAAAAACTAAAAAATGAAACTTTTTCGTTACCAGTTTTTACTCCGGTGCGCCGCCCGATGAGACAATCTAGCATGACCCACCTGTGGGTCAACCCGGCGTGAACGTGTTAAGGTGTAAGGATTGGTGGAGACGTTTGAAATTTAGAATATTTAAATGCAGTAGCGCTATTTATTTATCTTGGCTATTAAAGTTTATAAGTAGCACAAAATAGTTTTGAAAGCTGACGAAGCTGCTCACCAAAGGTGGTTAGTATTCGGTAATCAATTTATATACACAAATACCACATGTCACGGAAAACAGGATTGTACTGATTGCAAATAAATCAGTTAAAAAGCATGCAGCTGTTTTCATATGATGCATAACTATTACAGTCAGCTTAAAAATATATATTGGAAGTTCTTTCCTCATGATGTCTACTTAATAAATCTGTGTTTATTTGAAAAAGAAATGCTTATGGGATCAAAAAAACATTCATAATTACGGGATAAATACAAGTTGTCTGTAGTTTATCGCGTTCTAAGGAAATGAAATTTTCTCTTGGGTGCAACGAATTACTGCTTAGAACATTCTAAAAAAATAAATTACCAGGGAAGAAATAAAGTGTTTCTTCTCTGTTTACTTTTCATTGATTTATTGAAATGTTTAAAAAAAATACATTGACAGCAAAAAGGAATCATTTTAAAGTAAACGTCCTCACATGCTTCATTTTCGAAAGTACATCATGGTACTAATTTTGTAAGCATATAGAATGCATCTTGTGTTTTGAAACACTAATAATGCACCCGAAATACCCAAGAAATATTCCATGTTTCGTGGTTCGTTTAGTTTTAATAGTTTATTACTTCGAAGTTTGTAAAATCTATTTATCCATTAACATATCTTCTGAAGAAGGTTTGCTTTATCCATTAACATATCTTCTGAAGAAAATCACTGATAAGAGCTGAAAGCTGTAAACTACAGCAGCGATAAAGCGATACGTAACCAGCATAATAAACAACATAATCAAGCATAATGAACAGCATAATAAATAACATAATCAAACATAATGAACAACATAATAAACAAGCATAATAAACAACATAATCAACAAAAAAAAACATAATAAACAGCATAATCAACAAACAGCATAAATGTTAATTATTAAGCAGTAGAGGCAACGGTGTCTCTAAAATAACCAACAATTTGAAAAATGGAAGTACATTAAAACGTTCAATTTGCTGCACTCTTCTTGATTTCGATGCTTCAAATTATCAGGAGATTGAAAAAACTATTATGTAAATTGGCAAAACTATTAAATAATCTTTCTTGCTGCATATCACATCATTTCATCTGAAAAACTTGCATTAGCGCGATGTTTATTAATTTTTCCCTCAGATTCTGCCACATGCTCCGACAAATGGTGGTCACTTTATAAAATATTGTCTCATAGTTTTTATCATTCTGTAACGCCATCTGTCGTTGAAATCAGTAACTAATTATGAAACTCACTGTGTTTAAGTAGAGTAGTTTCCTAGCAGACGACAGGAAACTAGATCATTTATTATATCCTTTAATTTTTCCTTAATTGATGTTTTTAAAATTTTTATTCATTTTTAGGATGCCCGTAAAATAACTAATATCTGTTAAATATTAGTTTCCTTGTACCAGTACATAAAAACGGATCTTCCTGTTCTAAAACTCTATTTTGATGATTCGGGGGGATGACCTTAAATATGCTAATTAGGTAGCGCAGACTGTATTATAAGTTTCAAAATCAGACGAAAAAACATACTTTCTCTGAATAAACATACACTTTTTCGACAGATTCGGATATCGGGCAATCTTCAAACTATGATCCCTATAGTTTGGTCAGGACAGCGATTCATAGTTTGAGTCCCTTAATGTTAATTTTACTTTTTGCGCTTTTCGCTTTATCTCAACAACTTTACAAACAAATTGAAAAAATTTCACCACGCACAATTATAAAATGCATTATCCAACGTTAATACTACGCAAAAAATATTTTTCATTAAGTATTATTTTATTTGATAATAATAGAAAACAATTTAAATTGTAAAGTACATAATTTTTTACATCAAATTAAAGGATGTAACTTTACATGGCAAAATACGAAATTTGATTGAAATCAGACCAATAATTCCTGAGAAATGGAATTTTAAATTTATGATTTTTATAAAATTCGATTTCTCATGAAGTACCGATTTTGCTCAAATTTAAAATTTGATAAAAAAAAAACTACATGCTTCAAAATTAAGTAAGAAATTGTAATCCCTACAATTTAAAATTTTTTCGACTTTTATAAAATTAAATATTAAAAAAAAATATTTAAAGAAAAATATTTGCTTTGCACGGAATTATCTTTTTTTATGAACGAATTCTATAACTGTGTGCAAAAACTGTTCAAAAAAAAAAGAAAATTAATTAAGAGATTTAAACTTTCGCACAACTCTCTTGACCAAGCTAGCGAGACCATATTTCCCAGATTTCACCCTATATATTTGGGGTCAGAAATCCGAATTTATCAAAAAAAAGTTATGCTTATTTAGAGAAAGTGAGTTTTCGAGTTTAATTCCGTAACTTAAAATTTTCGAAGTCACCCATTCGAACCATTGAATTGAGTTTTAAAACTTGAAGATCCAATCAAAATTATTCGATTTTATTAAATCAAAAATTATTCGGGAAGGTCCACTTTTTTTCTTCTTTTTTTAGCACTATAAACAACATGTAATGCGTTATTTTACATAGTACTGGAAAATAGTGTTCATACAGAAATTATTGTGACAAGTTTGTTATAGCTCTTATCTGATCTTCAAAGTAAATCTAAACTTCCAAGCAAATTTTGTGTAACATATTTCAATTTTGAAATATATCTGGTGCCTTAAAATATAAATGCCCTTCCCTTCTTTTTCTTCCTCCAAATTTTTCTTTTGCCCTATCTTTTAAAACTGCTAAACTGAGTAGCAATTGATGTAAAGTGGAAATATAAAGCTTTATTGGAAAGAAATAGTACTTTTATGGTAAACCATAGCATTTTGAAAGCTTTTTATATCCATTAAATTAATGTTGGTCTTTTCGCAATTTTGATTGAACTGTTTTCAAACGCATACGCGTAATATTTTTTTCTAAATCTTACCAGCAATTTGCAGAAAATAAGTTCTTATACTAAAGAGAAAGTGCTTTGTTTTTACAATTGTGTCATAAAAATGTAAAAAGTATGTCAAAACTTAATACAATATCCACTTTTCAATCTAAAAAAAGAACTATTGTCTATAACTTACATGGTATTAACTATAAATCATACCATTATAAAAATATTAAATATAAATTTTTTTATTAATGTTTAATTTTAAATGATTTTTCATTTATTTTTTTATTTTTTTAAATTATAATTTTTATTGAGTAAGTTTATATATTGAACCAGAACATAATACATATAATTCGTAGATTTTTTTTAAAAAGCGAATACTTTTAAAAGAAAAATGGATGTTACAAAAATTATAATTCAAAATAAAATTCTAGGAAATCATATTTTTAGTTGAGTCTTATAACTTTTATAACAAGCTTTTAATGTTATGTCAGAGAAAAAAGACACGCTTTGTCTTTAATGCATCGGTATACAACAATTTACCGGCATCTTACACACAATATCTTACCAGTCAAAACCCACTTAGTCAGTAAAATTAAGGTTTAAAATATTAGAAAAATATAAAAGCAGAAGTTAATTTCAGAAGTAAAAAGCAGAGGTAAATTATAAATTTAAAAGCAGAAGTAAATTTGTAATGACTTGCAAAATTATGACTTAATGAGTGTTTATATAAGCAAATGAATCTTAGAATAGTCTGAAAATCATAATACTTTATCCCTTAAAAACCAATGACTAAAAATGCGTTGTGCTTAATATATGTTAACAGTATACAGACAATATAATGTATATGTATACACTGTGGTAAATATTGAAATAATCGTGTGGTATCTATAGTGATATGGTGAAATATTCGTTTTCAACTCAATATTTGCAATAAAAAAATGCATGCACATCAGTCTATGTCTGACAAACGTTAGTGCAAAATTACATTTGTGATCGCGTTCAAATCATGATTAAAAAAAGTAGAACTTAAACAACTTAGAGTAATTTTATTAAGTAACAAAATATATTTTTTAAAGGAATTTTTGTGAGTTTTGATATTTTGTTTAGCCTGAAGAAAATTTGATTCTTTTAAAAAGCAACATTATATTACGATTTTACCTTATGCAGCAATTAATCTAAAAGTAGAGAAAAAGCGTGGAAAAGGAGATACTCAAGGTTATAATAGTATTCTTAAAATACCAGTGATCACGTTTAAATTATAATTAAGGAAACTGGAACTTAAATTTAGACTAATTTTATTAAGTAACAAAATATTTCTTAAAGGAATTTTCAAAGTTTTGATATTCTGTTAAGGCATAAAAAGATTTTATTCTTTAAAAAAGTAACAATGCATCATGATGATACATCAATATATGTCATGATGATACATCAAAATAAAATGATACCATGCCCGGATAGCCTGGTCAGTAGGTCATTGGACACTTGATAAAGACTCTTGGACTCTTGACATTTTTTATTTTATAACCGTCGTTGAACAGCCGACCCAATTTCATGGGTTTACGACTACTTACGTTCAACTCCGTAGCCTTGTAATTTTGAACCAATCCAGAAGACAAGGAAACTCCTGGATCAGTACCCCCAGAGGTATTGATTTGTTGTGGGAACATGGAGGACTTTGAGACTCGACAGATTTAACGTGCATCAGTCACCATTTACTACACGGGGAGTCTTCGGCCGGCGAGGATCGAACCCACCACCTCTTGGATATGGGCCCAGCGCCCTACCGACCAGGCTATCCCGGCCGGACTCTTGACATTGGAGAGAACAGGAATTCTAATACAGTCTGCCGAAGAATCCCCGTGTTTTAAATGGTGACTGGTGCACGTTATGTCTGTCGTGGTCGCAAAGTCTTCCTTGCTCCCATAACAAATCAATACCTCCTGAGGTACTGGTCCAGAAGTTCCCTTGCCTTTTGGATTGCGTTCAAGATTGCAAGGCTACGGAGTTGAACATTGGTAGCCGTAAACTAAAAATTTTGGTCAACTGTTCAACTACGGCTATAAAATCATGAACCCATGAACCGTGCAGGCACAAAGGATAGAGCGTTCGCCTTCTAAGGACGTGAGCCGTGTTCGAATCCCAGAGATGGCTAGTCGATACGAATACCACACCCGACTCACACCGACCACAGTGCTGGCGTAAAATATCCTTAATGGAAGGCGGATCATGTATTAGAGTCCCCTTGTCGTTAGGCTAACTGTCGGAGGTTCTCCTTTTTTTCCTCCCCATGTAACGCAAATGAGGGTCAGTTTCAACAAAAAAGTTCTCCATGAAGGCCAATTTTTCCTAATACTTGATCCAGGAGCTCCCTTGGCTTCTGGATTAGGTTCAAAATTACAAAAGGCCACGAAGTTGAACATCAGTAGTCGTAAATCTAAAATTGGGTCAGCTGTTTAACGACGGTTATAAAATAAAATAAAATCCTGAACCCATTTGTAACATCCAATTTACTTAAGATATCGTTCTCTTGCATACATAGTTACATCACATCCACTGAGTACCCAAGTTCCTAGATCTGTTTTTTTAACTGCTCTGGGAGGATAGCGATCAGATGACAAGTTCAGAACCTGACTTGGTACACGTCTCTTCAAGCCACCTCTTCACTTCCAGTGAAAGAAGTTTCATCAATGACAGATTTAATGTGCACCTTATTGCGTGTAAACTTCGGTTGTTCAGTTGGCTCCCAAAATCTAGTACCTCAATGCCCTAAAGGAATGAGCCAATAGATCGACTTTTATATTTTTACAGTAAAAGTATGTTAAATCCACATAATCTCAGACTCTAAGTGCTCAACTGCTTTTAGAATGCATCTCACTTTCATTCCGAAGTGCAGTTCAGCTCGGCATTGCAATGACAAAATATTTAAAAAAAAGTTTCGTAATATAAAATTTAATGACGGAAAATGATATTTCTAATTGAAATAAACATATATCCTTGCTCATTGAATCCTGTATGTTTTATTATTGTGCTCTTTAAACTAGATATACAAATAATTAAAATAAATTTGTATCCTCACTCGTTGAATCTTGTGTGTCTTATTATTGTGCTCTTTAAACTAGGTATACAAATAATTAAAATAAACTTGTGTCATTGCTCGTTGAATCTTGTGTGTCTTATTATTGTTCTCTTTAAACTAGGCATGCAAATAATTAAAATAAACTTGCGTCATTGCTCGTTGAATCTTGTGTGTCTTATTATTGTGCTCTTTAAATTAAATGTGCAAATAATTAAAGTAAACTTGCATCATTTCTCATTGAATCTTGTGTGTCTTATTATTGTGCACTATAAACTATCTATGCAAATAATTAAAAAAAACTTGTATCTTTGCTCATTGAATCTTGTGAGTCATACTATTGTGCTCTTTAAACTAACTATGCAAATAATTAAAATAAATATAATTTTAATGGTAGGAGTTTTAGTTTCTACATTAGTGGATAGATAGATGTGATTTAATTTATCCGTATACTGTAATTTTCGGTTTAAATGATAAACTCATTGTTTTTCTTCATTTGGGGGTATTTTTAACTATATTTGATCAAAAACTATATTAAAATATCTGATGAATAATATAAATTTATTTTATTAAAGAAATTTTTAGAATCTTCATAAAATAACATTAAAATGTTTACATTCATAAAACTTTCAACACCAGAAAATTAAAATAGCGTATAAAAATAAAAATTCTTTGTAAATAAATAATGTAATTTGACGCTATATTATCTCGAAATTATAGTTTTTTTAGTGACATTAAATAGAGTCAAAAGTTTTTAAATAAAATTAACCAAATTATCACTTAGTAAGAAGTACAAAAGTGTCCATAAATAAATATCTTCAGTTATTATTTACTAAAAATGCCAGGTTAAATTAAAAAATTAATACTACTTGTAAACAAATACCATGAATAAATCATTCATGAATTATAGTTCTATTCCATAAAAATTAGTACATACTTTGTATTTCATTACTTATGAATGAGACATACACTATATATTTTCTTTAGAAAACCAGTTTGATTTTTTATTTTGTTTCATTTAAACAAATTTAAATATATATTATTTTTTATACTTTTTATTAAAACTAATTTATTCATTATTCAAATATGTAATTAAATTTAAATATAAAATGAAGAGAAATTTTTTAAAAATTTATTATCTTTAAATTAGTATTTGAAATTAAAAATACAGCTACTTTTTGTGATTATTCAATTAAAAAAAGAAGTCATTAAATATGCATATAATGCTTGCGAATTCAACTCTGTATTAATTTATTTTATGTTGTGATAGTAATTTTTTAAAAATATATATGTTTATAACAAAGAATTTATTCAATTGTAAGAAATTAAATATTAATTTTTTTTTCTTACTGTTTTCTCAGAAATTCAATTCTACTAATACTCAATCTCAAAGATGAGGTACTAAAAAACCACGTTAGGGTGGGTCGCTGGCGAAATCTTTATGCGAAAACGTTTTTCTTACGAAATCAGGACTTAACAAGTTTACATGTCAAGCTTAGAGCTGAATTCACAAAGCAAAATGAGATATCTCATTTTTCCTTACCTCGGAACATCCCGTTTTTACCTAAAAGTAGCCATAAAAACCAACTAGACCCAAGTAAAAAATTAGTCAAGTTAATAATAAAGCAATGATGAATGAAAAATGGTTTTAAATACTACCAAATCAGTATAGAAGGCGGTGTTAAAAACCATTAAAATCTAATTAATTACGTAATAAAATAATGCCGTCTTTCATCTACGTTATGTTTTGTACGGAAATCTAACAAGTTTAAATGCTCGTATTCATTCGACCGAAGACTCTCCGAGTAGTAAATGGTGACTGGGGCACGTTAAATCTGTTGGATCTCAAAGTCCTCCATGTTCCCATAACAACACCTCTGGGGATACTGAATCGGAGATTGATCGTTCTCTGGTTCAAGTCAAAATTACGATCTGTGGAGAGATGAATGGATGCATGCATGGGTTCGCCCTGTAAATGGATGTGACGTATGGGCGTGTCAGAAGTCAAATTCTTGCCCATAGATGGCGCCACTGGAAAACATAAACAATCGCACCCTTTGCCTTAATGGCCTTCGACACCAACAGCAACAGGTTTAAATGTCTTCAGTCTGTACTTTCTAAATAAGGACTGAGATTTTTTAGAGCCATTTTACCTTTTCTTTGTTTCATTTTTAATTAGAGACCAGTAAGTGCACATTTTCTTGACTTCAGTTATTAAAGAGTGCACTTCTTTGTAAAAAAAGTATCCCGTTTGTCTCTTGCTTTTAAGAAAATCATTTATGTTTGTTTTAGATATTATAATTCACCATTAGCGAATTTAAGACTGTACACCATAAGCGAACTCACCCTGTTTAGAATGTTACAAAAAAAATAATAATAATCGCCTAATTTAGTCACATGCCCTATCTAAAAAATCGCTATTTTCTATTCTCAGCTGTCACGTATAGTCTTGTATTGGTGACGTTATCCAATTTGAGAGAGTCAAATTTTATCTGCTCTATTTCAAATAGAACTTTTCAGTGAGTCAAAGAAAGATATAAAGCGGGCTATAAAGGATTTTTTATTCTTCTAAAGGGGCAATTTTTCCTCAAAGTCCCATCCTCTGAGTTTTCTGAGAACTTGAAATTTTTCTTTTACTTTCTGCTTCGAATATTGAAACTAGTTTCAGTTTCCTCTTCTTTTTTTTTGAAGTCTAGTTCTATTTATGCAAAACAAAGTAACTTTTAGATTTATAATTTTCAAAATACACCCATCAAATTGTAACAGAAATGTTTCAGGAAAGCTTAGAAATGATTTTGCACTAAGCAAAGCATTTATATTTCTAATTTTTCCAACAAAATCATCGCTAGACTTGCGTGTTTCGATTGACTATTTTAAGCAATTTAGTTCGCGATTTTTAAAAATAGTTTAACCCACTGACGAATCTGCGCATAAAAATTCGTATTTTAACCTGCAGTCTTTTCCGCATAACACAACCGGTATTCCATGTTATTAGATTGGGAAATAGTGTATTGGGGAGAAACATTCCTTCCATTTTGCCCATTTTCTAAACCACCAGTGGGTTAATACATAATTAATATTTTTACAAAAACGACATAGGAGTGCTACAGTAGCACAATTGGTTAGACGTTGGTTAGTTAGAGAATCACCTTATTATTATTGACACTATGATGCTTAATTAATATTGATATTTTATATTAATTTAAATAAAATAAAATAATCATTGTGCTAAGAAATAAAGTAAATGAAGATAAGATTAATGGGAAATTCATTTAGGAAAGCCATCGAAATTCACCATTCACAGATGGCATTTAATTAATACACTATTTGGAAGAAAATGACGGGACACGACACTAAAACGACATAAACCCATATTTATTAAAATTAATAGGCGGAAGGGCCTCCTTTGGCTGCAATCACTGCTGCAACCCTTCTGGGCATGCTTTCCACTAAATAAGCCATAGTGGCAAGAGGAATTTCCTTCCAAATGTATAACAGGAAGTCATAGTTCATGCTTGCTTTTGGGGAGTGGGGTGCAGGCCCTCAACCGACGGTCCAATTCGTCCCAGAGACGTTCAATTGGGTTAAGATCAGGGTTCGGCGCCGGCCACTCCATGTGTTTAACGTTGTTGTTCACATACCAATAAAGAGTCCTCCTTGCAACATGGGGTCTTGCGTTGTCGCCTTGATACAAACAATCATTCATACCGTACGTTGCCCGCAAGGTAGGAAGGACTTGATTGTCGAGAATATCACAGTATCCATCGGCATTCATCACACCATCAATTTTCACCAGTGAGCCAGCCCCATACCGGGAGAAACAGGCCCATACCATCAATCCTCCTCCACCAAACTTTACATTTGTCCCGTCACTTTCTTCCAGATAGTGTATAAACTACTGATGGCGATATGTGCTACTGGTATTATGGTAATCGGTGCAGTTTTGATAAGAATTCTACAACGGATTTTCAGAAATTTCAGAAAATATTTTTTTACAGTGGCAGAAAAGACAGTGTATTAATATTTTAACGAATTAGAATTAAAGCAGCTTCTTCTACCACTACTTATAAGTAATTTAACAGTAATGTAAAAGTCAGGTAGAGAAAAGGTCATGCTTCAAAGCTCCTAAGTTCTAATATTTTTTTTATTTTTCATTTTGTTAAAAAAAATTCGGATTTAGATGGTGGCCACTGACAAATGTATTTCTCAAAAAACTTAAACATTGAAGGATTATGTGAAAAGTACCAAACTTACTAATATAGGTATGAAATATTATATTGATCTATTTGGTGATTATTAAAACTGAACCAATACTAAGCAGTTTTAATGCCAATAATTTGAAAAGAAGTGTTTTATGTTCCCTCGAAAGGGATGTGCAGCGAAGAAAATTGCTTGAGAGTGGTAAAATTCAACTGTCAAGAGTTGGCAACAGCTTCATGCTTATTCATGATTATTTACCACTGCCTAATTTGAAACAAAAATCAGAAAAGCATACCAAAGACTAATATGGATCAGTTATGTTTAGATTAAAGTGAAAACAAAAACAGTTCTGTTACATTAAACATATCCAAATTGATGCAACCAGCTTTACGTCATTTTCTCTGATTCATTAATTTCACTAAAAATATTACTCTTACTTGGTTCTTCCATCAAGCTCTTTAATTTTGTCAGTCTATGCCTTTAAGTTTTGAGCCAAATTTTGCAGTATTCTGAGAACTGATATATTAATCTTTTACTCTTTTTTATTCACCCCGTGTGAAGAACTGGTATTCAGCTAGTAGTAATAAAAATATCTGCTACTTCTTCCTTAAAATTCAAGTAATTTTCCGTATAAGCTACCCACTTGTGGAGCAAGACCGGGTTCATATGTGAACAAACTTCTCCCTAAGGGTGATTTTATTTTATTTTCTAGAAAGAAATTGTTATGAAAAAAGTAGTGCATTTATGACTTTTCCCTTGAATAATATTTCATATACAATTAAACAATTAATATCTTAATTAAATCTGTCAGTTTTTGGTATGAACAGTTCAACTCCAACGGCCTTCAAATCCTACCTACTCTGTGTTACTCCGTTGTTCACTTCATAGGGTCAATAAAGTTTTCAGACCTATTGACCAATTAGGTTTTCAGACCAGAGCTTTATAAAGCAGGCCTAAGAAACTTCTGAGGAAGATACGGCTACTTATGCCCACGATTTCAGCTATGAAAGTTACCTAAGTATATAGGGCCAATGTATAGGTCGACTATATAGGGCCAATAAGGTTTTCAGACCAATTGACCAATTATAAAGAAGGTCTACGACGTTATAAAGAAGATATGACTACTTATGTCTGCGGTTTCAGCTATGAAAGTTACCTAAGTATTATAACTTTAACAGGTATATATCATAACTGTTGAGCATTTATCATAACTGTCGAAACTAATTTTCATTAATATCTGCCTAATTGTTCTGGAAATAGTACACCAAGTATCAAAATTCCTTTATTTTTGAAAACCGATATATATTAGTTACAGGGATTTTAAAAAGCACCATGTGCATATAAATTTATTTAAGCATCTAGAATAATTTATGAACAATATTCTTACCTGATTCAAGTAGGCATGCGACAAAGTCTCATAACAAAGGAAAAAACCTAAAAGAGAATAGAACTAAAATGGTCTTACCCTCGCTTCTACTTATCCTTAGAGTCAATTTTATTCTTTTCACTTGATTTTCTGAGATTGAATTGTGAAAGTTTCAGTACTTTTTTAACAACTGAAGACGAATTACTTTTCCCCCGGAAAAGCGAAGTAACTGTAATGAAGTTGACTGGTGGAACAAAATAAGAATCTTCTTTTCTCACAAAAGGTAGTTCTACTTCTTACCTTTCGTAAATCGAATCACTTGCAAATAGGTTTGAAGAAGAAATACGACTCCATGAATGCGCATTCACCTTTCTTTCTTATGATAAAAATACTTATATATGCCTTAAAATAAGGAAATTAGGAAGGAAACGAGAAAGCACTGGTAATAGAACTGCTGCAATAATAGTTAACTTTCCGGAGGAATAAATCTTTTCGTATCTATGAACAATTCATGCTATTATTAATTCTGGGAGAAGAAGCAATTCGATATATAAATTATATCCGTTAAAAAAATTGGTAGTTATGGATATCTTATTATTCCCGAAAAAAAGCTAAAAATGAAATTTATTTGTTTCCAGTTTTTACTTTTTTCCGTCTTGATATATATATATAGACTTTCAGCCCTGACTAGGAGTCGGGATAGCCCGAATGGTAAGGTGCTATACTCATGTTCATAAGAACGGGAATTTGAAATCCAGATTGGTCGAAGACTCCCCGTGTGAAGACTGGTGCACGTTAAATCTGTCGGGTCACAAAGCCCTCGATGTCCCCATAACAAGTTATACCGGATTTTATTTAATTTTTATAACCGTCGTTAAACAGCCGACCCAATTTTTGGGTTCACGACTGCTAACGTTCAACTCCGCAGCCTTGAAATTTTGAACCCAATCTAGAAGAGAAGGGAACTGCTGGATCAAGTATTGGGAGAAATTTGCTTTAGTGGAGGACTTTTTGATGGAACTAGCACACGTTTGCGTTTCATGGAGAGGAAAACCAAGAAAATTTTTCATGGTTAACCTGACGGCAAGGGTACTCTAACCCATGATCCGTGTACCACTGAGGATATTTTACATCAGCACTGTGGTCGGTGCGAGCCGGTTGCGGAAATCATATCGACCAGCTATCGGTGAGATTCGAACTCCGAACTCGGTTCACCTCATTGGAAAGCGAACGCTCTATCCTTTGAGCAACTACGGCTACATATATTATGTTTATACTTTTTGGCTTTTTCCCGATAGGTTCAACAAAAGTATAATCTGCTTCAAAACAAAATCATGTATTCTAACCGCATAACTAGACCATTTGATTCTCGCTGTATATCTTTCAATTTAACATCACCAGGTTTTTTGAGTACTTTATTCCGTCCTCAGTTTGTAAATTTCCTCTACGATCCATTCTCTTGAATTCCACTTGAAATACATTATTTCCATCAAAAGTTTCAAGGGCCACTTTATATCTTGCCGTTATTGTCCATATCCCCGATGCTTACGTGAGAAGTTACTGGTTGTGTTTCGCAAATTCAAAAAAAGTTATTTAAATCACCAAAGATACTGGATCATGGACAGGAAGATAATTAAAAATTTAACAGCAACTTTTAATTTTGTATGAGATCCCAGTTTACATAAGAAAATAAAAAAAATAACAAATGACATAAGAAGTTTGTTTATTTTTGCAAAGGGAACTAAAAACGCTGATTTGCTCGCGAATTTCTTTTTCCTCTAAATCACTTCTCTGTGGCAGAACTACACATCTTTATTCAATCGATTTCCGATATCTAAAAAAAAAAAATAAGTTTGAAGTAAGACACAAACATCTTTATCGATCTTCAGTAGAAATATTTAAGAAGAATTTTTCTGAGAATCATAAGCTATAGAGAATCAGTATGTGACAACAAAATTACGCATAAATAAAATAAAAATTTGTATTAAATTAATTTCAGCATCAAATTCAGAAGTAAATATTTTCATTTATTTTACATATGCTGTTATACTATTTCCTAACTTATCAAAGTAAAGAAAAGAGTATTTATTAACTAGTAACTTCTGAAGTCTGGTAGAAAATACGTATGAATTTTGTTTCCTGATTTAATAAACTTTAGATCATTAATGGTCACTATTAGTGTACTCTTTTTAAGAATTGTTTTGAAATGTATAAGAATTATTGCAAACAATGTGTAAAGGTTGTTGTAAAAAGGTTTAAAAAAAAGGTTTATTGTAAAAAATTTACATAATCATAACCCTTTAAGAAATACTTTTTGATGTATTAGCGTTCTTTTATAGTTTTAAATTTTAATAATCACACCACGTATTAAGAGTTGGGGTTAAAATGTAAGTCTTCTTCTTTTCAAATCTAACCTGAATGCCGATTTTCGAGTACAGTATATTATTTGTGCGAGTATTTTATTTCTAAATAAAGCAACCCGCATTAAACGGAATTTTCATATGCGATATCTCAACACGTAGCAACATGTTCTATATTAATGAGTTAAAAAAGGTATACGTTAATTGCTCGATATGTTTTTTCAATTAAAAAAAAAACTACTTTTAACTTAAATTTTATCATTCTAGCTTGAATATTAGAGCCTCTACCATGATCTTCCATCTAAACTTATTAGTAACCAACAGCTTGGGTTCGTTCCATGATTCATTAACCACCATAAATTCATTATTAATTATCCCGTTCTAGGTTGCTTTTACTTTTCCTCTATCTCTAAGGATTTTGATAAAATGCATAATTTCATTGACGTTATAAACTCATTCTAACTTATTGTCCAAATAGATATTATTTGTCTCTAATGCATTAATTTTCGTAATTTTAATCTTACTTCAATTAATCTTCAACCCTGTTTTCTTTCCATATGTCTTAAAGATGTCTTTTATCTCTTCGATAAAATCATAATAGAATGGGCATATTACTCTTTTAATTGTTATTTTATTCATAACTTACTTAATATTATACTTAATATTATGCTTATTATTATACTCTTACTATTATTCTTAATATACTTAATATTATGCTAAATATACTTATTATTATACTTAATTATACTAATAACTTTACTTAATATCATGTTAAATTTTATATTTTTTATTCAAATTTTTTTTTTTTCATATCTAGCTTAGCGATATGGTACAGTATTTCTCACTGCATTATAGTTAATAATTATTAAATTTAAAAAATGGAGAAAGCAGAAAACGCAAAATAGTAAATTGTACAGAAAAATCAAAAAGTGGGAAACCTTAACTTCTGGTAAGTATATAATTTCTATTTCTACTTTTTGAAGAAAATTCGAATAAATTGTCCACTCTTAAAACTGTGGGAAGCCTTGTTTAGTAATTCAATGTAGTTTTTGTAACCATATATTTTATTTATTTCATATTTTCATGAAATATCTGTCTTTTTTTCCACTAGTAATAATGATCATCAACCAGTCACCGTCTTATTACAGTTTCATCTTCATCTACTTCACGTCGTGGGATGTGGTTGGTTCTTGCAACTTAAAAAACCGGTTTTCATAAATTAAAAAAAGTTCTATTTTAAGTGAAGTGGCTGGTTGAATGTACCATTTCACTTCATATGAAGTGGCACATTGTTTTGCACTGAACTGAACTGAACTGCGTATAGTTTCGGTGTACCTATCCGCGAAGCAAACACTTCACACCTTCATCTGAAGTTGTGCCCGTGGGCACCTGTAATGATGGCATTGCAAGTGGATTATGGCGGTGAAATTCGGTGGCGGTGGTCAAATAACATCTACATTCTATCTATCCGCATAAAATAATAACATGATTGAATAATATGATTAAAAAATACTAGCTGATGGTTAAAATTGATGTAAGTCTCTGCTATAACAGTGACCCGGCCGTCCTGGTATACAACCACTCGTACCGGGTTGCTCACTGTACTGATATTAGTGGAACTACGGCTTGCCCGGATCGGACCAGGGTTACTCCTTCACCGGGTTTGCCGTAGNTTTTTTTTTACATTCAGAGTTCTTTTACTAGGTTGCCTAGCAACCTAATAAAATTAAGCATTAAGTTTTTAAATTAGTCAATGGGTTATCTTAAAATATTCATTCGCGCTGGCGACTTTTTTGGCGGTTTTCTGGGCTATCGCCAAATATATAAACCTTTATTGCTACCCAATTTATGACCCAATTTTTTCACAATTTTGCCTACCCCCCTAATTCAAGTGTCTAGATTCCAAATATGTAAAAAAAATTTATGTTTACTCAGAGAAAGTACGTTTTTGTGTTTGATTTCGTAACTTAATTAATAGTTAGCACTAATTAATTAGTATATTTGAGGTCACCCCCGGGAACCATTAAGATTGACTTTTAGTTCGTGAAAATCCGATCATTAGAACGAAAGTTATTCAGGGTGATATCTTTTTTTTTTTTTGTGGACTGTACCATTTCACTTCATATGAAGTGGCACATTGGTTTGCACTGAACTGAGTATAGTTTCGGTGTACCTGTCCGCGAAGCAGACACTTCACACCTTCATCTGAGGTTGTGCCCGTGGGCACCTGTAATGATGGCATTGCAAGTGGATTATGGCGGTGAAATTCGGTGGCGGTGGTCAAATAACATCTACATTCTATCTATCCGCATAAAATAATAACATGATTGAATAATATGATTAAAAAATACTAGCTGATGGTTAAAATTGATGTAAGTCTCTGCTATAACAGTGACCCGGCCGTCCTGGTATACAACCACTCGTACCGGGTTGCTCACTGTACTGATATTAGTGGAACTACGGCTTGCCCGGATCGGACCAGGGTTACTCCTTCACCGGGTTTGCCGTAGTCCAGTGTAAAAGCTGCGTGTGTATTTAATTTATTGATAATATTTAGATATTATCATGTCTGAGAGAAAAAATGAAGTAATCGGGTTGTAGTATTTCATTTCGGTAATAAGATCTTTGTCCAGGATTTCATTAAAATCCGCAGGATCCGAGTTATTTGCATTTTTATAAAAAGCCGTATTTAGTTTGTTTATATAATCACTGATGCTATCTATTCTTTAGTCATTCCTGATAGAGGTGTTTGGGAGGTAATAAGGTGCTCCTGTGGTGCGCCTTAGAATTTTATTTTGGACTATATCCAGTTTTTTAATTTGGTTAGACTTAGCGCAGCCCCAAGCTGGGCTGGCGTATGTCAGAATCGGTCTAATGCATTGTAAATATAGCAGCCTCTTTAGGTTAAGTGGGAGTGCTGATTTGGAGCTTAGTAGTGGCCTAATGCAGCTATAGGCAGCATAGGCTTTATTTACTGTTTTATCTATATGGAGATTCCATGTGAGTTTATCGTTAATGCAAAGGCCTAAATAATTAGCCTTATTTGTAATTGGAATTAGATTATTGAATAGTGTAGCATTGCTAACATTGGCTTGCAACTCTCGTTTGATCTATTTATTTCCCAGTTGCCACTCCAAACATGCTTAAAACCTGTTTTCATTTTTAAAAAAAAAGTTTTCCTGTAACATTGTTATCAAAGTTTAGATATTCGCATTAAACTTGTAACTGAAAACCTTCTTTCATTTAGAAAAAAAAGTTCTTTTGTAAAATTGTTATCAGATATTTGCATTAAACTTGTAACTGAAAACTTGTTTTCGATTTTTAAAAAAAAGTTTTCAGATATTTTTGCTACTTTTAGCGTTTTCTGTTTCTAGTTTTCAATTATTCTTAGATTATTCCTTTATTATGTAAAGTGTCTATCTATTGAAATTAAATTAAAAGAGTGATAAAAATGTCAGTAAAATTTTATTTTCCGGGAAGTCTCAGCATAACATAAAAGGTATCTCAAATTTCATTCACAAACTATATTTGATTTTTGTTTACAGAAACCTATACAAATGCACGTAGAAAAATAATGATTTTTGTATGCTTTTTGCCCTGCTCATAAAGAAAACTATTATAAACTATTAAAAATTAAGTTCATTCATTTTTGCGCAAAATAAGAGCGCTTTTCCTTGGTGTTAAAAATATTAAAATAATATTACACAAAAGTACTTAGATTAATATTAAACCAAAGAAGAGAAAGAAAATATTAAACCACAGAAACAAATTAAAATCGTCAAGTTTATTAAAAATCAGAGATAACTTTAAGGAAATTTTATCACTGTATCCAACTTTGAAAATAGATGCATATTACAAAAACAAAAGCAAAGTTATGAGCATTATTTGCCTGGAAGTATGTTTGCATTTAGAAATTCAGCTTTAAAGGTAAAAACACCTATGAAGTCAGGAAAAACAACTTAGGCTTTTTTAAAAAATACCTTATCTATATCTATTGATAAACAGAATGCTAGAGTTATATTCCAAATATGGACTGCATCTGAGACAAATCGAAAAAAGAGAAGAATAAGTGAAATACTTAAGGTGTTTAGATGGAAATACCACAAGAATGTGAATTTGTTGTGTTTTTTAGAAAGCGTTTATCTCTCATGCCGGAAGTTCCATAAAGAGATTGATTTTTTAAAAAAAAAGTTTATCTGTCTATGCTTTTTTTTCACTGAAAAATTTCTTTCTGTTTGAAGAACTAAAAGGATTTAACAGACTTTTTTTTTAACTCCCACACATCTCAACAGGGAATTTAAGTAAAGAAAAAAATCCAAGCATATAGAACTTAGATCCAAAAAGCAATATTTATGCTATCGTGTATAGAAGGTTTTCGACTATGAACTTAAAGAAATTTATTTGAAAAAAAAATTTACGCTTTTTTTAACACAATAAAACAGCTGTTAATTTTTTTTACAAAAAAATTTCTTTGAGTTCAAACCGGAAATTTTCACACTCTAAAAATATCTGTATTTCCAAACAAGCAAAATTTTACAGAAATTTCCCATTATTTAAATAAAATTCAAACAAACTTTTTAAAATACACGATGTTCAAATAGTTGAGAAAAAACAAAGATTTTTAGGTTCTTTAGTAGTTTGAAACTGTCAAATTAGAACATTTCAATTCTTCACAGTAAATTTAAGAAATGACCAGGAAAATAATTTGCAAAATTTATATCAGTAACATTTCTTGCAGAAACAAGTTTTTTTTAAAAAATCAGAAATTTTCCTACTAAAAGTCAGTAACCTTCCTGTAATTAACTTAGAACATTTCGGGGGAATTCATAAACCTTCTCAGAAAAAGTTAGCAATAGTTCTGGAGTATAAACAGTAACTTTGAGCTGTCTTTCTTCATTTACGTCCAATTGTGGAACGTGGTTTTGTAAGTTGGTATAATAATGTCATCTTGAGCAGACGATGAATTTTCTAATCTGTGAGCAGAATAAACAATCAGTGCTCTTTTGCCTCCATTCATATTCATTTGAAGCCACCTGTTGGAAAAAAATGTGAACTAAAACAAAAATTAGAAAAAAAATTTACTCATTGTCACAGAAATTTTCAACAAGAAATGTTATTTTTAAACGCTTTTTTAAAAATCTTATTCATTCTCCTGTTATAAACTTTTAAAGTCATCTGTCTAATTTAAGACACCCTGTCTAATTTAAGACACCTTATAATACTACCCATAGTATTTAGTCTAAACAATACTTTTTACAACACTGTGTCTGTAAAGAATGGGCTGTTTTTTGGAGAAAGGTTTTGGTATATAAATTCAGAAAAACTATAGTGAAATGCACACTTTGAATGGATTCTTGTAAAACAAAATGAAATCACAAGTAAAAAGAAGAAAAGATATTATTTTAGGAAAAGCTTAGACAAACTATTAAAAAAAATAGATCTAATTCTTTGATTTATAATTTTCAATTATTTATTCTTATTACAATCTATAAAATAACTATTTAATCTTAATACTAGTCATATTTTTAAATATTGATTATAATTTCTTAAAAATTAAATAATGTTAACGAAATGGAATAATTGAAATAGTGAGTTAAATATTTAATGGTTCTAGAAACAATAGATGAGAATCTCCCAATAATAACTGACTACTCGCATATCGAAATAGAACGGAATTATATTTGGATATTGAATATTGATAGTCATTGAAAGCAGATTAAAAAATTCGTGATTTCAAAGTAAATAACAAACACGCTAAGGCCGAAAATAGAATCCAAACCAATTAATAAAATTAAGGGAAGCATGATCGCTTACGAAATGTGGTTGTACAAAGCTGATCGCTAACGCAGTATCCCAATAGATTCGATGGTCAAACTAAGTGAGGTTGACATTGAACAGATTGGTACCACTAAATTTGGAATAAGGTGGGCACAATAAAAGAATCAAAATTAATGATTTTATTTTATAACCATCGTTGAACAGCTGACCCAATTTTTGGGTTTACGACCACTAATATTCAACTCCGTAGCCTTGTAATTTTGAACCCAATCCAATAGACAAGGGAACACCTGGATCAAGTTTTGGGAGAAATTTGTCTTTGATGGACTTTTTGATGGAGCTAACCTGCATTTGCGTTACATGGAGAGGAAGACCAAGAGAACCAACCACGGTTAGCCTGACGGCAAAGAGACTCTAACCCATGTTCTGTCTACCACTGAGGATATTTCATGTCAGCACTATGGTCGGTGCATGCCGGATGCGGATTCGTATCGACCAGCCATCGTGAGATTCGAACCCTGTTCACCTCATTGGATGGCGAACACTCTATTCCCTGAACCATCGCTGCTCAAAATTAATGATTTATGATAATAAGAAAACGTCTTACCGTATAAAAATACAAGAATAGCATATAAAACAGTAAACGCGTGTTTCCAAATGAAATTAGTGGATTTCTAAAAAAACAAAATGCATGCACCACATACAGGAGATATCAAAGAAAAAAAAACGCAAATGAAACGAATATACTTTTCATTCAACAATATTTTCTGCCTTATATTCTTTTTACATCAGACACTGATTTTCACAAACAAAAACATTTTGTAGGCATAATTTTAGCAAAGACATGCATGTATACCTAAATTAATTGAGAAATGGATCACAAGAGAGTACTTTTGAAATTTTAAAGGATTTGCAACCAAGCGTAATGCATCATAAAAGATACGAGAGAAGATTTAAAGAGTGTTTAGAAGATAAATACAAAGGAACACTCATATACCGAAACTAACACCGAAGAAAGTTTAATTTGAAAAGATCTTAACATAAAAAAAACAATTCAAGTAAATAAAGTAGATAGATATAAAGAACAATTAAATTACTGAAAATTTAAAATTTTTAGAATTTGTATTAATATTAAAACCAAAGAAAAACGAATGTAGAAAAAGGAATAATTTCCTCGATAAGTTCACAATTTAGAAAGAAAAAAGTAAGAGGTAAACTCCTTGCCGTAGGAAGAGAAAGAGGCGAAATATTGAGAAAAATCGTTGACAGAGAAAAAAAATACAGACAAGAGATAACCAATTAAAATTCAAGAAGCGGAGAGTTTGAAAAACGGATGATTAAGATAGGATATGAAATCTCTCCAAAAATAAATGAAGAACAAGAAATTGATGCCTACAGTTTGAGATTTTGTGAAGAACAAAGTCATAAAATACTTTCAATGATATATTCTTCTAACAGACGGCAAGACACCAAAGGCGAGGAAAGAGGGGCTTTTTCTTTCTCACTGAAAATTTAAAATCATACAGAAGGTGCAATGATCATTGAAAGCAAAGAAGGAAAAATCGAAAGTTAAGCTTCTTTTCCAGATAAGAAAAGTGAAATTTGGCGAGATAACAGCAATATTTATCAAACTGATGGAGAAAATTTTAAAGAACTAAAAAAATTCCCTTAATTTAAGGAAAGTCACTAGAAAATGAATATTAAAAGAAAATGGCTTTATTTAAAAAAAAAAGAGCGATTATAACATTACACAAAATGTAACGGTGTCAATATTATCAATTCTTACCTTGTTTTACCTTTTTCAAACCTTCATGTTTATGAACAAATATAATTTTCTGTTAAATAATGACAGCGAATTAACTTATTTTAATAAGTTAATTTTTAAAGTTGCAGTGAATAGTTTTTGTTTGTAATTACCTTAACATGAACTTAAATAACACAATATATCTTTAGTATTTAACGGTTTTTCAAGTATTTGCGTGGCAACATTCATCTTACTTCGCTTAATTAGAGCATTTTCAATGCAAAAACAAATATAAGCTTGTTTATTTAAAGAAGTAAAATTAGGGATGCACGCTAAGGATACGCGTTATGCAAAATTAGGGTCACTTGTGTAAAAAATAGTTTCATAACAAAACAGGAAAATTTAAAGGAAAACAAAATTAGATAAAATAGTTGCGATGTCAATTTCTTAGCTTTTCACATTCGCAAGAAAACATAAAATATAATTATGAACACAGTTTACAACCTACATCATCGCAAAAGCTTGACATTTGAAAAATATATGTATTTTTTTTTAAAAAAATTTTGCTCAATTTCGTTTTTCTTTATTACATCGAAATTGAATTTTTTGTGGTATAAATAAAATTAAAGATGAAATAAATTTCATTATAACAAGAAAGATTGGAGAATAAATTATTATTTTATTCGATTAATAGAATATACTATTCTTGGAATTTGAAGGAACAAGTTATAAACATGTAATGAACTTTTGAACAATATTAGCAAATAATTTTTGTAACAAATTAAAAGAAAAAGAGCAGCCTTAAAATGTAGAAATATTGGCAAATGGGTGTAAGTTTAGTGAGGGTATTTAATTGTGCGAATGAAACTTGGGGAATTATAATGATAAGCTGCATTTTAGAATTTTAAAGAGCCTTTTTGTGGAAAACTCTACGGTTTTTGTGAAAGCAATAAAATGTATTTATTTCTTAAGTTGTTAACTAGTGAAGATTTCAGAAACTTGCTATGTACCCATGTAGTAACAATCATATGGAATTGTTTATTTTAAAAACGTAACATTTAAAAAAATCACGTAGTTTATGATTAGATGGAACTAAGCTCGTCAATAATATTGACACACTGAAAAAATAGTATGGTTAAAACTGCCACAACGAAGGAAGCACATTGTCATCCAAAATAGCGCAGTAAGCATCTTGCATGGGACTAATGCCGATGTTGTTCCCTACACGATATATATAGGCGGAGGGCGTGACGTATCTCAGAACCGCAGATATAATCAGTTGCATAGGTGTCCAAATACTTATGGGTTAATAGTGTATAATCAATAAGACTAAATTTACTAAAGTTGAACTTTGAGTCAGGGAAGTTCAGTCCCTTTTTTAATCTGACGAACAAATATGGTCCTATTATTTCCTCAAAATTGTATTTAACTTCTCACTTTTTAAGAATGTTCTGTTAAGGCAAGGAATTGCTACTGTCAAATAATAAGGTCCTGTTATTTATGGCTGTTTGAAGTCCAGCTTACTTTAGATTGATAGGTACCAGGTTGTTTTGAAAGTAAAGGTGGTCTGTGAGTCTTGTTTTCGAGGAGAACTTTGTGATGAAACTAACCAGCATTTGCGTTACATGGAGAGGAAGACTACAAGAGCCTCCCACGGTTATCCTGGCGGTAAAGGGACTCTAACCCATGATCTGTCTACCACTGAGGATATTTTGCGTCAGCACTATGATCAGTGCAAGCCGGATGCAGAATTCGTATCGACCATCAATCGCTGGGATTCGAACCCGGTTCGCCTCCTTGGAAGTCAAACGCTCTATCCCCTGAGCCAACACGGCTCCTTTGTTATACTTTATCAGACTATGGATTTCAATGAACAAGGTTCGAGTAAGAGTCAGAGATCACGAGTTCGAAAAACCTCTGAAGAAGGGAGTTCGAACATTTAAAAATAGTTTAAAGACAGAATTTGCATAGTATTAATTTTGAGTGTGTAAGTAACCTCATTATGCAAGTGTTACTTTGTATATATATATATAACAAATCAAGATTGTTTTTGGAGTTTTGTTTCTTTTGATTTTCATGACTGTATGTATGGAATACGTTACCTCATGTTATGGAGAGGATTGTTTTCCTTTATGATGTTTAAGTTAAGCTATNTTATATATATATAACAAATCAAGATTGGATTTGGAGTTTTGTTTCGTTTGATTTTCATGACTGTATGTTATTGAATTCGTTACCTCATGTTATGGAGAGGATCGTTTTTCCTTTATGATGTTTAAGTTATGATTTTTCTTGCTTAATAAAAATTTATAATTAGTTAAAAGATGACTTTTTCATTATGCTTGCTGGGCATTTTCCACAACGCACTAAACTCTGCCAGCAGACCCTAGAGCTGGCTTCATTAATAAATTATTGTATTACAAATTAAAATGCTTAAAAAATCTTGAGAAGGATATTAATAACACAAAACCTATATACAAGACAAGAACTTATATCAGAGCTGTGATGGCGCAGGGGACAGAGTNAATTGCTACTGTCAAATAATAAGGTCCTGTTATTTATGGCTGTTTGAAGTCCAGCTTACTTTAGATTGATAGGTACCAGGTTGTTTTGAAAGTAAAGGTGGTCTGTGAGTCTTGTTTTCGTGGAGGACTTTTTGATGGAACTAACCCGCATTTGCGTTACATGGAGAGGAAGACTACAAGAACCTCCCACGGTTATCCTGGCGGTAAAGGGACTCTGACCCATGATCCGTCTATCACTGAGGATATTTTGCGTCAGCACTATCATCGGTGCAAGCCGGATGCGGAATTCGTATCTACCATCAATCGCTGGATTCGAACCTGGTTCACCTCCTTGGAAGTCGAACGCTGAATGCTCTGAGTCAACACGGCTCCTCTGTAGTACTTTAGGAAGCTTACTTAAAACCTTGAAACATTTTTCTCTTTATCATACATATTTCCACTTATTTTTAAGCTATTGTGCATTTTTGATGCCCTACTAAACAACTTAAATTATGAAGATAAAAAAAATGATTCTTTCATGGATGGAGCTGTACAAGAGATTTTTCACTTACATGCTCACAATTAATGTATCTAAGAGAATTGCTCAGCTTATTTTTATAAGTTTGTTTAATCATCCAAGGACGAAAGCACTCACGAAAAAAAAACTAATTAAGAGGTGCGTTACATTTTATAACACGCTAAATTTTCTTCCTTTTTCTTAAGTATTCATTATTCTAAAACTAACACGAGAAGTTTAACGCTTAAATAGCGCTTAACAAAGTTGTCCTTTGTTAAAAACTTATCTCCTAAAAATGTATCATCAGTTTGAGGTCGATAGAGCAGGAGCACATAGTCCTATTTGGTGCAATGATGTGCTTAAAAATGGTTGTTAAAACTGCTTTTGAATTTTGATTTTTTAAAAAAGACTAAATTCCATTGTGGTTGATGAAAAAAAGAGACGCATCATCAGTGATTTATAATCATCAAGGTGTGTTCCTGCACGCTTGGGATGTTCTTGTCAGTTTTTGCTGACCGATTCATTATCTTTAAACTCCTCATTTCAGTCTTAACTCTGAAGGTCAATATTTTAACTAGAAAATTCTATTATACCTATTTGTTGGAAAGATGCTTGGAATAACTGTCAATTACTTTGATAATTTACACAAAAAGGAGTTTAATAAATGTTTAACTAAAATAACACTTTTAAAGCAATCACAAAAAATGTGTTAAGAAATGACTCCTTATAATCTAATGTACCCTAACTTTTACAGTATGGTGGGGAATACTAACTTGAATTAAGCTAATATGAGCCATCGAATAATTAAATGAAACTAAATTACTAAAATAAACTATTTATTAAAAGCTTTAAAATGAAAAACTGAATTAGAACATACTTCAAACTTCCAAAGTAGTTGGTAAAAAGCTCTGCGTCCTGAAACTCGCTCAAAGCCAGAGTAAAACATGCTGTCGAGAAATCGGTAATCCAACTGAAGCAGGCAAAAATATTCTAGTTAGCAAAAGTTTCAGAGCGCATGCGTAACAAATCAACAAATAACCAATATGAAAAGATTTCTCCTAATAAGTTATTGTTAGATTATTCAACTACGGCTGAACACAGTAAATACTTACAAAATCACTGTTATTAAAAAATAGTACTGTAAAAATTACGGTATAGAGTTTTTTGGAGAAAATTGTTTCACGGATGCTGAGCTCAAACTCTTTTCCGAAATTTCGTTAGGAAGCTTTTAGTATGAAAACACAATCATGTTTCGACCCTGAATAATTTTTCTTTACTATAGAACAAAAAACAAGAGTATGGCTGTTTATGTGATATTATTTATATTTTTTTATTAACTCAATTCTGATTTTTTATTGTTTAAGACACCTGAAAAATATTGTTCCATTACAGTTTTAAGTGATATTATTTTTAAAACTATTCATATAGCCAAATGATTAGTTCATTAGATAAATTGTAACTAAAGTTTATAGGTCTTAAAAATTTATTAAAGTTTTTTTTATAATTTTCCACTAGGTTTTGCATAATTTTCAGCAAAAAATACTATCTTTTAAAAATAATATATATTAACAAATAATGAAATTAGAACAAAAATAACACTTTTGATGTAATCTGTAGTACAAAATTCATAAAAAAATGGCGCAATTCTACAATTTAATCCCATTAAATTACAAAGATATTTATATAATTAACCTTATATTTAATATATATATATATATATNAGGTTTCACATGATTTTCAGCAAAAAATACTATCTTTTAACAATATATGTACTAACTAATAATGAAATTATAACAAAAATAACTCTTTTGATGTAATCTCTAGTACAAAATTTATAAAAAATGGCGCAATTCTACATTTTAATCACATTAAAGTAAAATATATATATATATATAATTAACCTGAAAACCGTTAAAACAAAGTACTTCGAAGTAACTCCTTAAATTAGTTTCTTACAAATTATCATAAGCTGCAAATTGTTTTACTCCTATAAAGAAAACAGCACTCGGAAAAGTAATTATATGGATATAATTGCGTTAGTTACGTGACTTTCACCAAAATCTCTCCTTATTAGTCTTAAATAAATTTAGAATTATAAAACAATGTAGTTCTACTTTATAATACCGAGATACTTCCTTAATTATTGTTTAATAAGAATCTTAGCTCATTTAAAAGATGATTAAAATTTTAAGAAAAGTTGTTTGTAATGAATTTGAAAATAAAAAGAAGAGTCAATCGTCAGATTGTCTCTGAATGATTTTTAATACAAATGAAATGCTAAAAAGGAAATTAAATTCAGAACACTAAACATTAAAGTGGTACACAGATTCTTTAATTATGGACAAGAATTAAAATTGGAAGACTTTATCATGCGTGGAATTAAAATATAAATCAAAACCAGTAATTCTTCTAGCAAATATGGCAGTGTGCTGTTGAGTAATAAGCTAATCTATTTCGACAGAGAAGCTTTCAGTAAATGTTCAATACCAGTACTTATTTTTGGAGAAAGAGATTTGCATTTTCGCTAGCAAATCTGAAAGACTTAGAATAATAAAATATTCGCTGATAAGATAAAACATTTAAATTGAAAATGAACTAGTTGCACAGTAGGTAAAAAAAGAAAAGAAAGGGGAAAAAAACGAACTACCCTAATTAACTATTGATCAAGTGATCGGATCTTCAGATTCCATGACTTTATCTTAATGCTTCAAGAAGTTGGTACAAACGATAAATTAAATTACGAAATCAGACACAAAAACGTTCTTTCTCTGAACAAACATATCTTTTTTTAGACTGATACAGCTCACCCCCCCCCCTAGAAATACGGGAGTAGCCGCAATCTGCGTAATACGGCTCAAAGTTTGGATTTAATGTTAATTTCATTTTTTGTGTATTTCGTCATATCTCGAGAACTTTTTAAGCGAAATGAAAAATGTTTGCATACAATTATAAAATTTGTTTATAAAAAGATAATTCTAAACTAAAAATAACCGTTAATAAATTTTTATTATTTTATTTAATAATAATCGAAAAAAATTTGAATTGTGAAGTAGACAATTCTGTACATCAATTTAAAGAAGGTATTATATGACAAAATACAAAATTTGAGCAAAATTATTTGAATAGTTCCAGGTAAATCAAATTTCAGAGTCATATTAGTCAACAGTAAATGTGTGACAATCGTTAAATGTCTAGATTTTGAACTTATGGAGACATCAAAAGTCTGAGAGTTTCAGTAAACGAATCCACTTGATAAAACTAAAATGAGTGGTTTGATGAAGGTGATAGATTAACAAGTAAAAATTACGAAACAACGTTTTGGAAACATTTAGAGTAAACAATATCTTGATAATTTTTGAAGATGAAGACACGATCATGAAGATGATGACATATTACTCTATCTTATTAATATGTTAGTTTCTTATCGTCTAAGAATCTTTTTACTTCCTGGAGTCTCTTTCACAGCACCCCCCCTCTACTCTCTTCCTGTTTTGTTTTCACATATTTCATTAAAACAGAACAGTAACCCCTCCACTGTGGAGCAAAAATCATTTTTCGCGGTCAAAAATTAAAAAAATGAAGTTATAAGAAAAAAAATCTCAATATGGTTTTTTGTAGTAAAATATCCAAGGAATATGACGGTGTATTTTGTTTTTTTGGTTTATTAATGGAAATAGCAATTAAATAAAAACAAAATCGAAATTAAAAAAATTAAATTTTTCAGTTAAATTTTTATTAATATGATAAATCTTTATAGTAAATAAAAATATTAAAACTATGCATGATTTATACATAAATGTATTTCTAAGATATATATGAATTCATTATTTTATATAAATA
>NC_092212.1:20534387-20538240 GCF_043381705.1 Parasteatoda tepidariorum
GTAGGGGAGAGTGGGGTCAATTGTAACAGGGTACGATTGTAACAGAGCAAAAATTTCGAGTGTCGGGTTCTAGATTTGGTTCCCAGGTGGCACACAAGGTGTATTTAATAAATCTACATGTGCACCCCTGCTGGCAACCATTTTTATGTACTTTTGAAAAAGTTACATCACAAAAGATATTTTCACGCTACGTAAGGTCACGCTACGTTTTTTGGTATTAGAATATTATATTGCAACAAAGTAATTTTGTTAAAACAAATAAAAATTATTAACCGAATATGTAAGTGGAGACCTTAATTAACATTTCAATACAAAAATTAGTTTTATTAATTAACAAGCATTGTTTTTACCAAATGAACCTGAAATGGCGTCTCGAGGATGATTGTATCAATAAGTAAAGGGACGATTGTAACAGCTAAAAATAAATAATCTTATGTTTACAAACTATTACTAAACTCTTTAAGAACCACCAATAGTTTCCTTTATCATTTATATTATGTTTCATGTGCATTATTTTATTTGTTGCCTTTCACAGCATAAATTAAAATATTTAACCCCTCAAAGTTAAAAGTTTAACCCCTTAGGTCTCTGCTCATTATTATTTTTACTCCTAAAATATCACTTCTATTTTGATCAATAAACAAATATATCACGACTATGATAATATGTATAATTAACTATGTTTTAGTTGAATTTATGAACTGTTACAATTGACCCCGTAAGTGGGGACAATTGTAACAAGAGCACGACTGTCAAACTATTGTTAATAACTAATATAATAACATTAATAATAAGGTTTTTTTTCTAGTAGAGGATAGTCTACTTCACTCGTCTGTCAATTAATACTAATAATATATTAGTTTTTTGTTAGTTAAAAATAGTTAAGTAAAAAATTTTACAATTGACCCCACTTTGCCCTATTCAAGTGAAGAAAAGATTAATTTTCAAGAATTATATAATTCTTAATTAATTTAGTCCCGAAATTATATATCACACTTATGTATTTTGCACCAACATACTACATTGTAAGCACATTTTTTAAAAATATTTATTATTAATTCAAATTTAATATGAAAGAAATAATCCTCTCAATAATTTACTGCTGGTTTCTTCAAATATTCTTACCCTTTAGAACAAATTCCTCTCCTCATATTTTTCTTTCATTTGTATTAATCCTATTTTACATGTAGTTCATTAAAAGTTTGCACTCATCATTTTAAATTATTATAAATTTTAATTTAAAATAAAGGTTTTTTAAAAAGAAATTTGGTATATTTGGGTATTTTTAATGGAAAAAACTAGCCTAGACTTAACTTTGAGGTTGGGCATCTCCAAAGAACAGGGCACATTGACGAGAGGTCTATTGTACCCAAACCCTAAATCATGATTAGTTAAAAAGAAAAAAAAACTAGCCTAAGATAATAAAACATTGCTTAACTTATAAATATTTTTCCCTAAATTAAAGGAAATATATGTCAGTTTCAGTGTTATTAATTAACAACAAATAATAAAGAACATACATATAATACGAATATACAATATGTATATAAGGTTTCGTACGGAATACGTTAGAACACTTCTGAAAAAATAAAGCACGAGACAAACACCCTGCATACTATATCGGTAATCCTCTTTGTAAGTTCTTTTTCTATCCTTACAGGATAGTTCCCGCAGGAATTTTAGTCTCATTTTCCGGATTTCCAGAAGAGGAAGCACGGCCGAGATTTTCCGGGATGTGTTTGTGAAATGCAGCTGGTATGTATCGATATTCACCATCCTTATAAAGTTGAAAGCGCTATTCTCTGTTTTCTGATAGAGGATTAAGGTGCGAGTAAAATATTTTGAATATAAAATACTTTTCAATATGTGAGTATCCTGTTGAAAGAATTGAAAAGTCGATAACACATTCCAAAGTTTTTGAAGGCCTACAAACTGAATATACCTGTGTTTTATTATTATTATTTATTCAATCCAATACCATTTCAGGCGTATTTCCAGGGATTTTCTGGTTAGCAAATAATATGTGAGATAAAAAGAAGAACAATGAATTAGTGATTAAATATTGTTTTTTATTCTCATATATTTTGGAGTATATCTTGTTGTAGGAACACAGAAAATGTTAATAAGTCATAAGAGAGTAAACAAAAGATAAATTTCAGAAATAACGCCAGATTTCTTTTATATATATATACCAGTAAGTAGTTTATTTACGTCAGGCTAAAGCTGCACAATGGGCTATTGGCAACGGTCTGGGAAACATCCCAGAGGATGATCCGAAGACATACCATCACAATTTTGATCCTCTGAAGAGTGGATGGTTTCCCCGTTTCGGCGTAGCCCGACGACCTGCGCGAAGTCGTGCATTTTGAGGAAGAACAGTTTAACGAGGACCGATACCGCTTACCCTTGGCTCCTACGAAGGCTGATTAAAGTGGTCACCCACCCGCTTACTGACATCAACCAGTGATGCTTGACTTTGGAGTTCTACTGGGAACCGTGTCTTTACAATCAATCCACTGCGGGACTTTTATATAACGGAATTGCTATCAATATCTACTAGCAGATGTGGATTGCAAATAAAGTTTCGAAAAATAAAACATTACTAAATACACATTTAGAGTGAAAACTAGCATGAATAAAGCGCAAATTAGGTACAGGGCATGAATAAACCAGCATGAATAAAGTACAAATTAAGTTCTTTAGACAAGAATTTTTCTACGTGTCTAAACACCAAATGACATTAGAAAATTAAAGCGGTAAGCACGTGCAAAGTGGTTTCACCAATCAGGATAAATGAACTAATTTGAACAAGATATTAAAAAAAAATGAGAAATACGAAATATGTGTGGAGGGGTTTCGCGGAAACCCCAGGGTAATTAAATGAGAAAATATTTCCATACATTGAGAAAGGATGGGATTCTAGAAACATCATTCACTATGATTTTTGAACTTCTAAAAACATGGAGTAGTTTCCAGGAATCAAGTTAAGTTGATGAAGGGCAGTGTAGTGTTGAATGATTAGTATTCCAACTATTTAAGGCTGTGAAAGATTAATTAATATTCTGATTTTTGACACATCTTTCATATTCTCAAAGCTATAATCATCGAGTTTTACTCGCAAGCAGCCCATTGTCGTATTGAAATAATATTCCGAAGTATTTATTCTAATTCACTTCTACCTATAGGTTTTTTATTTTTAACGCGCCTCAACAATAAATTTCAGTAAGACCTCTCCCATTTCCTTCCACATTTTATTTTTTAACTTTCCGATTTCGATTATTTAATCGAGTACCTCTAACGATCATTTATAAACCGTTTTCAATTTTTGGTTAGTAATTCTATTCAAAATTAATCGCCAATTCCAACTGCGAATGGCTAATGTAACGCCATTTTACAGCATTAGAACATGCCAAATTTTCTAGGTTCTTTTTAAGTAACTCCTAAACGTTTTTCTTCAAGCTTTTTTGTGTATTACTCTCTATTATGTTAACGTTATCAACTTAAACAATAGCATAATATAACACTTAAACATAAAGTTACATTATTAAACGTTCACATATATACATTTCACTGCTTTTGTTCCGTTCAAAGAGTGAAGCGTAAGGCCAATTCGTTACATTTTTATAAATTTGAACTGAAATAGAATGAGACTAGGAGGCTCCGCCCCCTGCTCGCTAACGCTCGCCAACCACCGAGAATTGCTACGCAATCCTATGTGGTTCACGCCGTGAACCATGGCTCGCTGCGCTCGCTCGCCAATGAACACAATGTTCTAGCACGGCACAAAGACATAATATATTATCATCAAAGACATAGTATTTTATCATCAAAGACATAGTATTTTATTAGAAGA
>NC_092212.1:20541502-20546597 GCF_043381705.1 Parasteatoda tepidariorum
AAAGAATCTTATTTAGTTGTACAAAGTACTTCAGCCAAAATTTGGGAGCCACGTAAGAGAATTATATATATTAGAACAGAAACACATCATTAAAAGGCAGAATGCTTTGGTGTTTTCAAAACAAAGCAAGCGTTGCCACCGGCGGAAAAGAAATACAGCCAAAATTTGGGAGCCACGTAAGAGAATTATATATAATAGATAGATATTATTTCTCAATTATTTTGTGATTGTTACTTAGTCATGACTTCTTCATTACGTCACAAACCTAATACGATATCCATGAAAAGTTGCTATGACGTATGTGGTTTAATTAATCCGTTTATCGAATTTGCTTTTCAAATTATTATGTACTAAATTATCTAATTCTTTTCAATGAACCTGTATATAATATCTCATGCAACTATTTATCTATAACTCTGATTTCTGAAAACATAAGCAGAAGCATTGATGGCATATCAAAGCGAGCTCTTAGGAAAAAAAATTATTACAGTTTTTTATCCGACAAATAAAAAAGACTCTTTTTAAATATAAATAAATTCCAGTATTTTAGACAAGATTTTACAAAAAGTTTAAATGAAAACTTCCTTTCATGGTAAGGAACATTATTTCTTATCCAAACCTCTCAACGCAATGCAAACCTAAATAAAGAAAATACAAACATAAACATAGACTGATATATTTTGCATGGCTTATCTATTTTTAAAGCTCTAAAATCCAAGATTTATCTTTATGGTTTAACATTTTTGTTGGGAAATTTTTTTATCAGGAAAAATGTTTCGTAAGTATACCCTTCTGCTCTAATTCAAATTGAATATTTTTGACTAAAATAATAAAAAAAGAAGCATTTTAGTAGATTATTTTGAGACCGATGCTTTAAATTGTATGCAAGTATAAGCCAATAACTTTTTATAAATACATAAGTAAGCAAATTATAAAAGTAATTTATGTTTCTCTTCCTCTCTTAGGCTAGTTGCAACTTATTTTATTATTTTTTTGTTCTTGTTTACTTTTGATACTATTTAGCATTGATTTTATGCTTTTTTTTATAAAAAAACTAGTCTTGAAGGTTTAAAGGGGCGAAACTTTATGTTGACTGATTTGTGCGAATTATATTTTTTTGACGCGGAAAATAAATTCTAGCAAAATTACCTACAGCATCGTAATGACATTTCTCATTTCTAATAAAAAAACATAATTATATTTATAAACCCCGAAATATAATTACCGAAACCGTATTTAAACCTGCCATTTGCTAATTTTTACGTTCATATGATAACAGTTAACCGGAAATTCTGTTTTTTAATTTATAGATCTTATTGCCCCACCATTGATAATAAATACAAAACTAAATGGTAAATTTAACAGAATAAATGGTTTTTATGCCATGCTTTAAGGTACCATGAAAAAGTGGCCAAATTTATCCCATGTATCATATTTTATCACATACAAAGCAATTTTTTTGTTTATTTTACAAAATCATTACCGAAGAGCTTAGGAAAAATTACTGAGCTTCTTAGTGTTTTTGTATCGCTGGAAACATGGCTAATTTTATCATTTTCTTGTAGTTTAGATCATATCAGATCATATCATTTTGATCAGAGAAAAACCAAAACAAAAAAGTACTTTCTCAATAAAAAGAAATGATGCATTCGAAATTTGCACTTAAACATAAAATTAGTAGCAATTTGTAAAATATGGCTTTATTTGTCTAATGTCTGGTTAAAAAAAACACGATTGGAAGTTCTGTGTAATACTCCTTATGACATGAACTATTTAAGAGAATTGAAAAGTTTTTACACGTAATTGTAAAATTCATTTGTCCAAAGATAAATTTACACTTGATTAAGTTTTTATTATTATATTTTTTATGTACTTGTTGTTAATCAAAATTTTTTTAATTGAATGATAAGCAAATTTTTTACCTCATTTTACGATAAATTATCCCTGATAGCATCATTTACCAGATTGCTGCAAAAATGCGGCAGTCATGAATACTCTTTTGTAAAGGCGAGTGTTGTTATTGCGACGTTGATACGAAGGTTAAGAAAGGTTACTGTCTCCGCCTTTGGTGACCTCTCATATTGACGTCACCCAGACGTCAACAGGAGACAAGTATGCCATACACTGAGGAGGCAAGACATACAAGAGACAGATTCCCGTACTTTTGCATTAGCATGGAGCATGCATGGAGACATCACATTTGCTCTGGTAAAAGTATAAAAATTTTTTACTTGTATGCATCTTTCTTACCACCTGCATCTTATGTGTAAGGCATTCCATTGTTGTAATGACGCTACCGTGTGACAAAGATGTGATATATTCACGTCTCAACTTTGTCACCCAGTGACCTGTTTAATGGTAACTTTGTCACAGCTATGTCAGACTAACACGCGAATGTCACAGTTTAGTCACATTGTGACTCTGTTAAGACGTAAATCTGTTGCAGTTTCGTCACCCGTTGAACCTGTTTATGCGAGAATACACAGTTTCAATAGATCTGGAACATGTTCCTCATTGCATATTTTCATTGCTTGGAAATTATGGATTAATTTCACATCGTAGTTATTAAAATTACATAGTCAGAGTTGAAAAGAAAATCAAACAAATTTTGTTTTAATTTATGTTATCTAAACTAAATTTTTTAATACTATAGCTCAAAAATCTGAAAAAAAGCTTACTCAATATGTAAGATTTCTTTCTTTGTACCAGGAACTAAAAAAAAAAATTATCTTATGCTTTCACTAGTTACTCTTTTGAAAAAAGGGAATTTAAAATTATTCTTTTTGTCATTTTTAATTTTTAAAATATACTTGTCAAAACAAATAAAAAATAGCAAGTAAGGAAAATGCATTCAAATTTTTATCATATAAAAAATTGTGAAGATAAATTACTTTAGTTTTAGATAGAATAAAAATGATTAAATAGTGTTCAACAGATAATGTAGTCAATTTTTCTTATAAATGTTAGAATAGGAAAAAGAAGTTTATCTATTAAAAATTAACTTAAAAGAAATGCTCGCAATTTTCTCTTTTAAGGAATAACGCAAATAAAAATATGGTATATATTGCCCTCTAATTGAGAGACATTATTAACTTTTAAAAATATTACCTTAAAAATCATTATTTTTCAAACAAAAAATTTTTTTAAAAACCTTTACGGAATAATAAAATCTGAAAATAAAAAATAGATGTTTTTTCTAAGTGTTTTGAAAGATAATTTAATTTTCAAAGAAATTGCGGAACAAGATTAAAAATTTTATTTTGAAGCTTCCCAAACTAACATAATATTATTTTTGGAAAAATTCTTGTGTTTGTAAGATAAATAAAATATGCCAAAATTATCTTCGTTTTAAAATTACTTTGTTTTAAAACTTCTTCCCTTAATAACATCAATTAATTAATTAAACCTTATTCAATCTTTCCAAAAAAACGAAAGAAGTTTTTCTTGATAATTCAGTTTATCTGGAAAATCTATTATATTTAATCTCTTATCTAATTAATTTACATCATGTTTCATAAAAAAAAAATTTATTGCGTTCACTTCACGGATATGTTTAATCTTTCTAAATTTAAATTTTCACGCACAACAATTGTTATGCTTGATCGGCCTTGTTAAATTTAGTAATAAGTAAGAACTTTTTACTGCACTAAACTTGCCTCTAATTGAAACTTCTAAGTTCTTAAGTTTGAGATTTTGTCTCTGAAATGTGTACTAAAGCTCTAATTATTTCGAGAAAAAAGTGTTTGGATCAGTATCAAAATATTTCAACATGAATATAATAAAGTTAAAGTAGAGGTGTCGTTTTTTATTACTCAAAGGTATTTTATTTATGTAGTATTAATGTACTCTGAGAATAAAGGTACTGTCGAGCCAGAATATGGTAAAATTTGCCGTGTTTCTGGCTTTATAAAACAAGGAAAAGCTGTTTAATTTTTAAGGAAAAACTATGGTAATGATTGCAGTAAAATTAACAGAAAATATTGTTTTAAATAATGTGATGAATTTGATAATTGGTAAAATTTGAAAATTTAATCATAATACATTAAATGAATGGTTTAGATACCATATATTTCGGCTTTATTAGCAAGAATTGTGTTTTTTTTTTTTTACCTGATTTATGTCATTACCATACCGAATTTACCTACATTTGTTTTCGCCCTTTTTGAATTTTCATTCTAAAATTATGGTAAAATAACAGGCAGCAGTCTGTCTATCCAATGAACCGTATAGTTTATGGTAAAGAACATTTTTACCTAAATGGTTTTGAAACCGTGTACAACCGTGGTTTTGAAACCGTGTTGTTGTCATGGTTAAAAACCATGACAACAAAAATTTTCGGTTTTTTAACAATTTACAACAATTATGGTTTCAAAACCTTAAAAAAGAAACTTAACTGCACATTAGAGATAGAGAGTCTATGCGTGAATAATAGTATTGAAATCTAATATTCCAGGGTCACAAATTGGGGAATGAAGGAATTGGAATGTCATGTGTTAAACGGAATGGAGGGAATATTGCGCTGTCAACGCTGGGACTCGAACCTCCGTTCTGTCGGTCATGAGACTGGCAGATTAACCATCTCGGCCATCTGCAAGGAACTACAGTGGTGGCCAAAAATGTGGACACTTTTGGAAAGTTTCAAGTTTTTCAACTTTGTGTGCATGTAGAATATATTAATTTTCACTTAAATACAAACGTTTATATATCAAATTGAAGGTAATTTAATGTAGAATTTAATAATAAATACAGTATTACAATGTCTGTATTACAAAAAAAGTTATGCAATTAATAGTCAGATCTATCTTAGATTTGCATTTTTTTAAAGTGATACTTACATAATCAATACTTAGTAGGATAGCCCTTAATTTTTAAGACAGCTTCACAGCATCTTTCTTCCAGTGAACGAGTGTTTGGAGCTCATCTTTCGTAATCACATGGCGCCAAGAATCAATTATAGCTTCACTTAGTTGTCTTTTATTGGAAGGACGTTTCCATCAGGAATATCTTCTCCAACAACGCACCATTTATTTTTCAGCAGGATTCAGCTCCATGCCACACAGCAAAAGTATGCAAAACATGGTGTTTATAACCTTCT
>NC_092212.1:20546680-20574054 GCF_043381705.1 Parasteatoda tepidariorum
CTCCAAACACTCGTTCACTCGATGAAAAGACGCTGTGAAGCTGTCTTAAAAATTAAGGGTTATCCTACTAAGTATTGATTGTGTAAGTATCACTTTAAAAAAATGCAAATCTAAGATAGATCTTACTATTAATTGAATAACGTTTTTTGTAATGCAGATATTGTAATACTGTATTTATTATTAAATTACACATTAAATTACCTTCAATTTGATATATAAACGTTTGTATGTAAGGGAAAATTAATACATTCTACAAGCACACAAAGTTGAAAAACGTTAAACTTTCAAAAAGTGTCCACACTTTTGGCCACCACTGTAAGTCTCTTCATTAGATGGGTCTAGTTGGTGCGATAAAATTCTAATTGTGTAACCGTATTGAGTGAAAACAGTTAATTAACGGTTTTCTCACAGTTAACAGTTTGAATACCATCTTATTTATGGTTAATGGGCTGTTTTTTTTTAATATGGTTAAATAAAAATCAAATAAACTGTTATTTCACCGCATTTCCGAGAAATTTCCAATAGTGCGTGGCATATAATTTTTTATTCCGTTTCATTTTCAGTATGAGAAAAAAAGGTCAGCTGTAGATCAAAGTTTTTTAAGATTCGGCACAATTTTGAAACATAATTTTGTGATTTTTTCTCAAATACTATACTGGGGTCGAAATATTACTAATAATAGTAATTATGGTACGCTACCATAAATTTGGGTTCACTGTAAAACATTCCGGATCGGATTAAACTACAGTATAAAGTACCGATGAGCAGGGTGCATTATCAACAAAATCTACTTTTTCACCAAAATATTATACCGTAATTTTTGACTGTAATATTAATTTAATTTGAGTGACTCAGTGATTTCAAAGTGATTAACATTGCATAAATAACAGTATGTAAAGTTTTTAATTCTGTAACATGTTCTGGTTAAAATAGATTTAACAGGAATGACTAACGGTACCTTGAGTTCCTGGTATTTTTTACTATAATTTTTGTAATATAATTTGGAATATTTACAGAGAAGTGATATTTGAAAATAAAAAATGGTTACATATTTGCCGAATTTTGTGAGAATCGATTCGTGTCAATCCTAACTAACAAAACTAGAAGAACATGTGTAAAAATAAATCCATTCCATATATCTGCTTTAAAATAAAATTAGGGATGGAATGAAAATATTATATTACAATGCACTGATTTTATTTTAAAAATGATGTCCAATTTATAATGAGAAAATTGCAACCGCTCTTTAAATGAAAACTATTTTGATAATTCATAAACTATTTTTTTTTAAATAAAACAATTCGAAAAATATTTAAAATTTGGATTTTGTAGTACACACTAAAATTTTGATAACTTAAAACACAAAGTTTGTTTGAATAGAACTGAAAAGTTTGAAACAACATAATAATTATGAATATTTTAAACATTTTTAAAAAAGATTTAGTTAAAAATACAGTGATTTTTATACGTCACATGCTAATCCTGACATTTTTTAAAATGAAAATCTTGAGAGTTTTATTCATAATAAGTGTGTCTTGTTGCAATATATTGTTTAAATCCTTCAGTCATTTATGAGTATTAGGTAGTTCTGTAACTGAATAGTTAACTTAATAGCATTCATATCTTCAATACAATAAATACACCTAAAATAGAAACAATGATGAAAAATAATTTTTTTTTTCTGTCTTGCCTCAAATCATTGTTGTTCTTACTTGGAATGGACATTCTTTTTAAGACATATTCTTATAAAACACATCGGAGCGCTTGAAGTTTAACATTTCATTTTTTGCATAAATTATAATGGTGGAAAAGTTGACAAATTTAGAGTTCTTGAAAATACTCATCCGCAAACGTGAAAAAAGCACTATATGGGGGGGGGAAACAAAACTGTATATTCTATGGTTGCCGACAAGAAAATAATGGCAGGATGCATTACCGGTTTCAAAAATATCTTTCCACTAAAGTTCTTTGAGATTATTCATTTCAAAATCACATGGTTTACCTAACTTGCACCTAACTTTACCTTGAGGTAGAAGTAATTTTTTCTACCTCAGTTTAATGTTAGAGTATAGTTTCGATAGTTTTCAACAGATTTTGAAAATGAGAAAAGAAAATTACGTTACATTATTTTGATTTTAATGCTTAGTTAGAAGGTTCATACATACGTTAAAATAAAACTGATAATGAAATTGTATCTGCTTGGCAGAGATTTGCACTCAAACATTTTAAATATAAGAAAAAGTTTCACTTCCTCAATCGGGTAGAATAATATGATATATACAAATGATATATGATATATTAAAAATTGATATTTAAATTTCGCGAAACCTTTCTCGTTCTTGGCGAAACCATTTTATGACGTTAGCTTCATGCGAACATTTCGTCAAAGTGACGAAATAACTATCCGCACTTATTCGAGGAAACGAATTTCGTCAACAGTAAAGAATTTTTTTTAAAGAAAACTCGTAGTGCCTAATGTATCTACCTTTTCTAAGAAACACTTTTCGTGGACATCATATAGCTGGACCAATGTCACCTCAATATCTCAAGAAAAAAAAATAGAACAAGGAGTTAAATTAAACCCCCGCCCGAAGCGAGATTCAAACTCGGGTTCTTCTGGCATGAGGCGAACTCCTTAACCAAAGTACAAGCCAGTCGACTTATTTCGTCACTCTAACTTTAATTGTCTATTCTTCATCCTAGTTTCGTCATTCTAACAAACTATCTTCCGTAATGCACTACGATGAGGTTTCGAGTTGAGGAAACATTTCCGTCCTACTTTTGAGAGTTCCCATTTCGTCAAAAAACACGTTATGAAATAATTCTTAAAATGAACGAAAGATAACTCTAGGATTGCTGAATAGTCAAAAGTGAGAAATTTATTTCTGAGAATCATTAAGGATTATTACCAATAATAAAATATTTCCCCTCGAGATATAAACTCCATTTTTTGAATCAAAATATAAAGAATACCATCTCAAGAGTTGGTTTATATCCAATAACTTTTTTTACAAATTTTACACTATCACAAAAGTTTAATGTTAAGCTGTTTCGCACAGGAATTTCACATCATAAATTTTCTGCGGTATTAATATTTTCTGAAACTGAAAAAAATACATATTTTACACAACTAACGCATTAAATATAGAGTCATTAAAACTTCCTTTAAGATTAAAAAAATCCTAACAGTCTATTTTTTTGATTGGCGATTAGTATGGGGAGGCGATTAGTTGGAGCCAAAAGTAAGAGCTTTGAGTACTTTTTATTTTTAAGTTGAGCACATGTATTTAAAAATCAAAGCTTTTTGCGATGATTATGTATTAAAAAAAAAGATTTTATCCTAGAATTTGTCGGGCTTAAGCTAATAATCATAAAATGAAAAGTTTGAAGCGTTATAGAAGATTAATATGTAGAAAAGGGTGGTTTAAGCTTTATCTAAATATGTTAGAGAAATTATGTAAAAGAAAAAAAAATTAAAAAGAACATCAACATATGCTTGAATTTTTTGCGAGTCAATATTTTTGGAAGTTTGATGGGTTTGTAAGCCAACTTGGTATGAGAAAAGAATTTGGACACTATTTGTTTCTAATTTTTGTATAGCTTAGGTTTTTAAAATCGAATATAAGTTACAATAAATTTGCTACAATAACTTACGTTACAAAAATATGTGTTTTTGCTACAAGAACACTCCTACAATTCTTTCTAAATAAAATTTATTATTTCAAGTTTTAAACCCCAGAAATTAAATCTTAAATATTATGATAAAGTTTTTAAAGAGTTGGATATTTTCAAAACTATTTAAAAAACAGTATCAAAGATGGTAAGTTACAAATATTAAAATATATAGCACTATGTAAGTAACACTATTTATTAAAACACTACATAAGTACAACCCTGAAATGGAATTAGTCTTTATAGTGTGCGTTATTATTCCCAAAGTGCACTTGATCATACTTTATTTAATACTAGTTGAATACACCCGTTCTAAATACTGGGTGAAAACAAAAAGTAATTATTCTATAAACCAACAACACTATAAGTAGTGCTCAAAACTGAAAGACATATACCAAAAGAATAAAAAAAGCTAAAATAAATTCATTTTTTTAATTAAAATTGCTTTTTCCTTTTCTGACGGCTTCCCATTGTTAGATTAAAAAAACTTGTTTTTAGTAATATGTCCCGTCAAGATAATTGTAAATCAAAATTTAACGCAATCAATCGATTTTCTCTTATTCATTTCCATTCCGAAAGGGCCGTAAAAACATATTTCCACAGTATCTGTATATTAGTATCGGTATCTATACATCAGTATTTATATTCAAAATTCACTGTATTGGTGCACTTTAAATAGTTACCAAGTATACTAATATAATAATTCGCACCTATTTCAGTATATTTGGTAAACTGGACTAATTTTCACAAAACCAGTAATGATTATTACCAAAATTAATTAAGCTTCATTAGCGTCAATAATACTATGGGGATTTCTTACGTTTATCCTAAATGAGTTACCATTTGTCCATTCATTTTGCTTTTTAGTGCATAGCTTATTGTTTTGATTTGAATTAGTACTATTACCAAAATTAATTTGGCATCATTTGCGTCAATAATAGTCCAGCGAATATTTACGGATCCTCTGAACCAGTGTTTCCCAAACTTATAACTTTTGTGTACCCCTTCTAAATTTTTCGTAACGCTGTGTACCACTAACAAAGAAATGAATGAATTTTTCTAAAAATTTGTTTATTTTTATTTTTTGGTATAAAGTTTTGCTAATAAGTTTATTTGCATCAGTGAGAAGGATGATATTGTTTTTGCTGTGATAACAGTTCATCATGATTCGGTTCTCTTGTGGTCAATTTTAGTTCCACGTCCAATTATCTATTTCTTTTTTTCGAATTAATGTCCACAAATGCTGAAAAAGCGACTTCACATAAATATGAAGTTGGAAGAGGCAAAATATATTTCACAACTTTTCCTGTTAAAACTGGATACATATCTTGCATTTGCAGCCAGAATGATGTAAAAGTTCACTACTCCTCATGCTTATTTTTCAAGAAGGATAAAAATTATATTTAATAAAAATTATCAAAATAAGTTGAATTTATTACAAACTTTTACTATAAAAAATTGCGCATTGTAAATTTTCATGACCAGCTTTGTTTTTAAGTAAAATTCTTTGAAAATTTCGTTTATTGCAAGATATTTCGCATAAGAACGCATACCCCCGCTAAACTGTTCCAGTACCCCTGGAGGTACGCGCATCACACTTTGGGAAACACTGCTCTAAACGAATAAATACCTTCTTTCCATTAATTTTGCTCCTTAGGATATACTTTATTTTTTTAATTCGATTAAAACCTATTTCCAAAATTAATTAAGCACCATTGTCGTCAATAACAGTATGGACAGTTTTCATGCTTCTCCTAAATGAATTAGTACCATTTCTCCGTTAATTTTGATTTCCAGTAGCTTTTTAGTTGATTATTTAAATAGTAGCTGTTACCCAAATTAATCAAGCATCATTGTTTTCAATAATACTAGGAAACATTTTTTTTTGTTTTCTGTTGCACCAGTTTTTTGAACAGATGTTTGATATTTTTATGTTGCTGATTTCAAATCTGCGATAGATTTCTTTCTACAACCTACAGTTATTACTAAATTTAGAAATATATTTCTAACCAGGATTTTTTTTAAAAATTTACTCGAATTAATATCAAGTGCCATAACTTGTCTGCTACGTCAAGAGTGGTAAGGAAAAAGCAATAATACATTTCAGTTTATGATGCGATAAGTTAAAATAATATGTTTTTCGACTTGAGTGTTATTTCCAAAGAAGCAGATTACTATGTGTATGTGTATATAAAACTATATGTTCTTTATAAAATTGTACATTCAGGCAAACAAGAAACATCATTTTGAAAAATCTTCTACAGCTTTCAAAACAAAACTAAAATCAGGTTTGAGATGATCACACACGAAGTAATAAGATCAAGTACTTGTATAAATGCGAGAAGAAAAATGTATCCCCAGTATTAAAGTATGGCGATTTTTTTCCGTTTCTTTTAAATGAATTAGTAATATTTCTTCAACAATTTTTTCTCTTCAGAAAATACCTTAATTTCTTATTTTAAATAACAATGGTTTTAATTTGCTTAATTTCCTGGAAACAGGAATTAAATGCATAACTATAGGAAAAATAAACACGTGGTTTCTGATACATTTGGAAATACTAATTTAATGATTTTATTTATCTGACATAACGATTAAAATATAATTAATGATTAAAGAACGTGAAATAAACTTCTTTTTTCAATGAAAGCTATAAGCTAGCAGACATCAATAGTGATATCGCTTAAAATATTTTATAAAGCAGAATCATCTATAATTTAACCTAAAACAATGGCTAACTAGCATGGAAATATTGGTAATCAATGAAAAAATTCAGTTTTTCAAAAATCTCCCTCAAACGATAGAATTAAAACTTTAGAGCAATTTTAAGAATTGAGGTTTAAAATTACCCTTTCCGCTACTGTCCAAATTTTAGGACGCGAGAATTAACTGTAGAAGAAACCATACAGACAAATTCTTAATTTCTTTTATTATATACATGTTTTTGCTAGTTTTTAAATTGTAAACAATATTTACGAATTGTACGAAAAATTACAATATTTGTGAATAAAGCTATATTCATGATTGATTTCATTCAATTAAACATCATCAGATTTGAAGCAATATTTATCGTTTTATTTGAGGGGAACATTTATTTATTTATTCATACATTTATCTATAATCGATTTGATTATATTCTCGATCATATTGTGCACGAATAAAATGTTTTGCTATGCGACGTTGGTAATATCGCATATAATATTTGCGTTGGTTTATTTTTTTTATTATTAACAAAAAGACAAAACAAACCATAAATTATAAATATTTTTTAAATCTGTAACAAAAACATAATTCTTAATGAATGTTAAATTTAGCTCCAATTTTAAAACACGTCGCATTCATAAGAAAATGTTATTCTTAGCTTGTGGTAAGTTCTCATTCCTAATTTGTTGACTTGGGTATCGGTAAAGTTAAACTTTCGTGTATTTTCAGCGATAGGCTGTAGGTCGACATTTCTGCTAAATTTATATTATTATAATATTTTTTTCAATTATGACAACTACTCTATGTTATGAAATACGTTATGAAATTTTGAAGTTCACCTAATTTAGTTTTAGTCGAACATGCATTTTTGGTTTTTAAAGTTAAGATAATTAGATTCGAAAAAAAAATTGATGAATATTAGAATCGAATCAATAATTATCGCTCCCCTTTTCTGTAAGTGAATATGTTTCGGTTTAAAATTATTTGATTCCAATTATTTTCCCTATAAGACCATACAGAAAAAAAATGTTTAGCTTTATGTCACCATAAACATCACATTTAATGTTCATATTGATTTATTATCATAATTCGTTGATTTTCAAAGAAAAACATTAACTATAACAGTATAGTATAAGGTATGCAAACGAAACACGTCAGCTTTAAACCAATGTTAGGTTAGCTATAACTTTTAAGCAAGATACATTTAACAATAAATACTATATTTATGCAAAAATTATCTATTTGATTTATTGCATGCGTTAAGATTCCGTATGTCTTCTGTATATGGTCATGTGTTATATCATGTTTTTTTGTATTATGTAGATAATTAAACTTCATGATTTTTTGAATTAAAGAGTTTGGATTAGCATAACTTTTTTTTGTATTATGGAGATAAGTTAAATTCATCATTTTTTGAATCAAAGAGTTTGGATTAGCATAACTTTTTTTTTGTTNTATCATGTTTTTTTGTATAATGTAGATAAATAAACTTCATGATTTTTTGAATTAAAGAGTTTGGATTAGCATAACTTTTTTTTTGTATTATGGAGATAAGTTAAATTCATCATTTTTTGAATCAAAGAGTTTGGATTAGCATAACTTTTTTTTTGTTTTATGGAGATAAATTAAATTCAGGATTTTTTGAAATAAGGAGTTTGGATTAGCATAAGCTTTTTTTGAATTATGGAGATAAATTAAATTCATGATTTTGATGATCATGATTCACAATTATGAACGGGATACCGAAGGCTCCCGTTCGCACAAACATGAGTCCAGCGCCCTGCCAACTAGGCTATTTCGGCTACTAGGTTGGCTACATAATTCCCATTATATATCTCATTTTCTTATTTAATTGATAGCAAAATATAAAGTTGTAAGGAGTAATGTTATTTCAAGGAACATCGTACTAAAATTGGTTTATAGATAATACAAAAAATAATTAAATCAATTAAAAAATGCATAAATATAGGAAACCTCGACTGAATTAAACCATACAAAATGTTTTCAAAAACCTCATTTCCTCTGGAAAATGTATTATCAAATAATCGTAATATTTCTCGCATTAAATTCTTATCACAGCATTAATTAATATTCTTATTTAAGCGTAAAAAATTAAGTCTTATCTGCTTTTCGATCCTATGAAATTTCTTAAAGGTTTTTTTTTATTAGTTGAGTAAAATAGATGAACAAGCACGATTATCTGAATCTCTAGCGTAAATTTTAATTTGTTCTTTCTAATATATAACACCTGAGCCAAACAAAATTTTTAATTATTCTGTAGGTTCATTATATTTAAACTTTTGTCGAGATAAAAATACTTTAGAAAGTGATACAGTTTGTTTGACAATTGCTGTTATAAAAAAAGATAATGAGATACATATGAAACCTTTTTTTTAAGTGGAAATTTAAATTAATAAAATAATTAAGTTCCTCGCCTTGTTGAATATTAAATCGAAAAATAATTATGCACCTCGTATAATCACGTTTTGAATTTGAATATAGCTGAGTTACATTTCAAGGGCTTGGTCTGGTTTTAATCGTGAGATCATTGAACATTAGTATGCCACGTGATCATGAAGGTTACAAAACAACACTTAATAATCACTGTGTAATTATCATATTTTGATTAAACAAAAATTGATTTTGGCGAAAAATATACTCTACATAGCCACGTGACCGTAAAGCTTGCACCAACCTTTTAATAAGAAAACTTAAGGGAAAAATTGCTCCATTGGATTACTGAGAACATATACCCATATCAGCTTTTCGCCTTCAGTATTAAGCTTCGAATATGAAAAATTTATTAAAATTAAACAAATTTGAACATTCTTTCATAAACAATTTTACAAAAATCTAATAATTTCTAATAGAAATATATCATATTTTAGTCGTATCTTTAAATCGTTCGTTGTAGTAACATTTTATACTAAATGAAATTGTTATTGAAACAAAACGAAGTGAACGAAATTGTTATTGAAACAAAAATATGGACTTTTTTAAGAAAAGTGTGCTTCCTTAAGCGTTGTTCTTTTTTAACCTAAGTATAGTCGAGATGCATGTTCTCTATTAAACATTAATAATTTAGAAATATATAAATAGATATGGAAAAGTACATTAAAACATCGCTGTAACGTGTACTGCGTATTACAAAAAGCCCGCTATTACGGAAAGTTTCCGTGTTACCTTCAAAATATTAAAGGCATAAAAACTGTAAGTTCATTAAAAATTTAAAATTTTTTTTTATGGAAATGCATTTTTTTACTGATTAATAAGAAAAAATACGCAACACGTTAATACACAAAATTATACGTAAAACGGCAATATGAAAAAAAGTTTTTATTTATGTCTTGAATCAAGCAGAAAAGTTAAAAACAAGCATTATTTCACCTTATTTTATTCTCCCAATCTTAATCCTTTATGTTAATAAAGCAAATAAATGTGTTTAACCTCCGTACCAGTACCTTCTTCCTTACGAAAGAAAGTAAAAAAAATTTCCTGAATCCTGTCATACACTTCAAATAAATATTCCCTTTGTTAGCTACATACGTCCAATTAAATATCTCCTTTTTCTTATTGACAGTTAACTATATCAAAGTTGTAAGGAGTACTGTAATTGTAAGGAGCATCTCACTAAGATTGACTTCATAGATGATACCAAAAAATAATTAAATCAGCAAATAAAATATATAAATATAGGAACTCTCAACTTAATTAAAACCCACACCATAACATTTTAAAAGAATATTTTCCTCTGAAAGAAGAGGGTGTAATATTTTTCGGATTAAATTTTTACCTCAGAATTACATAATCGTTTTATTTAAACGCAAAAACTTAAGTCTTATATACTTTTTATTCAATAACGTTTCTTGAATGCTATTTTTTATTAGTTGAGTAAAATAAATTAACAATCGCGGCTATATTGCAAGCGTAATTTTCATTTTGTTAGTTTCTTGTTTTTGAAACCTGATCCGTAACTTATTTGCAGTAATCAAGAAGTTCAAAACCGCTTAGAAAACAAAAACTTTGCGTCCTGAGTAAATTTTAGTGTCTCGTAAATTTCATTCTGATACTTATGAGTCATCAAAATATCTCTTAACTCATTATTCACGGTCATTAGGAAATTTTTTTAGTTACATATTTTAATTATGAATTAATTATAAGGTAAAAAGGCAGTTTTAAAATTTAAAAGCTTTTCTTTGAATTCTTTTTTTAAATTCTTTTTTTAAATTTCGCTGCAGGCTATTAGAGCATTGTAAAATTTATAACAAAATGAAAAAAAGAGAAATTTTGCAAAATAATTTTAATTAGTTTCATTACCTCGGGTGTATATTTTATGAAATCTATAGACACATGCTTCGATGGATATCAATATAAGTATTTTTTTATACAAATTTATTTTTATCTATAGTCTATTATTTTTATAATAATTTTTTAATAAAATTTACTTCCGGTATGGAAGTAGAACAAAAGGTAGAGAAGTTTTATAATTATTATCTACATAAATGCGGTATTTTTTCCGACATAGTTTTAATGTTTTTGTTTTTTGTGTTTATCTAAGTTAATATAACTACGCTTAAGTTAATATAACTAATAGCTTAGAAGTTGTAAAGATTTTGTTTATAAAAAGCTTAACTTTTGCCTAAGGCATGTATACGCCTGAAGCCTTCCTAATGTCAAAACTATTAGTTTTATCAAAGTACAGTTTTATCTACAAATATTCCATTCAGTATTTAAACTGCATTCGAGACAACATCTTACTAGTTTACATACCAACATAGTTTAGATATACATTTATGAATAAAAATCTTATGACATCAAAAATATCTACTTTTTCGACCTGATTTCTAAACTACTCATTAAAAATACATAGGAAACAATACCTCACTTGTCTGGACAGCAATGTTTAAGTTCTTTTCCTCTTTGATAGTATTTACCACACTTAATTTAGGTGGGCTCCTAAGGTTTTCCAGAGTAGCAAATATCAGATATCCATATTAGATATAGCAATTTTAGATATCCATATTTTCAGATAGCCATATAGAGAAGCAAATTTCAGATATCTATAAAAACTAAGTACAGTTTTTCCTTGATTATTCCTGCATTTAACTTCTTACACAATGGCCTGACCGTGCCGTATTTACTGACGATTTACTTGATATTTAAAATAACTGTTAGTTCTTTATTTAATTTATTATAAGCAACTATGTTTTTTTTTCATTTAGTTCAATGAAATTAGAACCTTAAAAAAAATTAGCCATTAAAGAAAACTGACCGATTCATTTAGTTAAATGTAAGAAACTAATTGACACTTAAGCTGTTTTAACAGATTTAATAAACTGTGTTTGCCTTATATAACCAGGTAGTTAGAAGATGGAATATTGTATAAATCATATTTTCTGAGAGTAACGAAAAAGTTGAACAATCAAAAATATTCCACAGAGATTTTTTATTACTGGATAAATGCATTTCTGGAGAAGCAAATTTCAGGTATCCATATTGAAACAAAGTGTAACTTTTAAAAACTATGTACAGAATTCGTATTTACTGATGATTTAACTGATATTTTAAATAAATGATAGCTCTTTATTTAATTTGCTATAAAGCAACCATGTTTTTTTCCTTATCATTTAGTGCAATGAAAATAGAATCTTAAAAAATAGTAGCCATTAAAGAAAGCTCACCAATTCAATTAGTTAAAAGTAAGAAAAAAATTAACATTTTAAATACTTTAACAGACTTAATAAACTGCGTTTGTATTATAAGACAAGGTAGTTAAAAAATGGAATATTGCATAAGTCATATTTTCTGTTAGCAACCGAAAAGTTAAACAATCAAAAATATTCCACAGAGACCTTTTATTTTAACAGCACAATAAAAAATGATGTATTCTGACTTTCTTTATATAAAACATTATATATTTATGTATATTGTCACAAAACTTAAAAAAATTCTTTTCTCGCGTAGGCAACGAAAAGGTGAAACAAACTGAACTATAGGTTGAACGGTTAAACGTGAACTGTTCATATTCACAAAATAACTTTACTTTATGTCTTTTAAATATGCTTTATAATTTCCAAAAATAATATAATAATTTAGAGCCATAGTGTGGAATTAATGGTGTTTTATAATTAACGATGGAAAAAATGCGCTTTATACTTGAAGATCAGTTTCAAATACATTGCTTATTGATTAATCATACATTTTTGTTTTAATTCCAGTCTTTTTAATGATATACATCAGCTTTAAGTATTTAAATTGGTTAAAGCTAAACAATCCAAATTGTTAATCATCATTATATTTATATTATAATACTAAAGCTTTCTTGTTGATCATTCATCTCTCGTCAAAATTCCTTTCATTTTGAACTTATTTTTCAAAGGCCATCAAAAACTTATCTATATTGAGTGTTGTTAAACATTTAGGCTTATTCATGTTTTTTTTTAATTGTCAATTTCATTGTCAAAATTGGAAATATTTATAAACATTAATTTCAATAAATTTTTATTTTAATAAATTGACATTTTTTTGCATTATGACATTTATTATCTATCCACATGTTTAATACGTACACTGTAAAAAATTCCGGATCTGTAAAAAATTCTGTACACTGCAAAAAATTCACGGTAAAAAGTACCGGCACCCTGAATGCCGGTACATTTTACCGGAACATGTAACGGAACAAAAATTCTGATGTACAGCAATTTTTGCATTAGTTACCGTAAAATCACTGAATCACTTAAATGAAATAAATATTATTGTGAAAATTACGGCATAATATTTCACAATAAAAATGCATTTTATGGATGATGCATTCAAAGTGCCGATACTCTATACCGTAATTTGATCCGGACTTTTTTGCAAAATAGTTGGTGGATAATTAAATTAAACAGTAAAGATTTTTTAATAATAAATATGCATGAAATAATAAAGAAATAGTTCAACATCATTATTTTTACCAGAGAAAGTATATCTGCGAAACACTTTTCAAATGATTTTGAACAGCAGTACGCACGTATGCCATTTTTCACAAACAATACGTAAGCATACGTCATTCTCTGACAATCAGTTCTAATTCTCTCATTAGATCTCTATTTTTTATGTATTCCAAAAAAAAAATTACGTTTTTGATCATCTCAAATATTTTTAATTAGCACATATTCAAAAAACCTAAATATCTGTCTTTCTAATCGCAATTTTTGATTTGGAGTAAATTTTCTCAAAATGTTGTATAGAATTTATTGCCATGAATGAGTTTAAAAAAATTTTTAGAAAAATTATCTCAAAACTCGAAAAAATTCGCTTTTCTTTTACTTCCCTAATGAAACTTCTAATTACTATACGATCATTTTTATTTTTTGATAATAAACGTATTATTACATCAAAATTAAAAAGTTTCAACTAAAATATTCTGAATTTTGCGCAGTATAATCACAGATTTAATTTTTGAAAATGTATACCCATAATTTTGCGTACTTACAAATGCAACTTTATCTTTTGCTTTTAACTTTATGCATATTTAGGTTAATATAAAAATTTTTTAAATGTTTTTCAGCCGGAGATTAACTAATATTTCAGAAAATATATCTATATAATTTTTAATATAGCTTATATGTTCTAAATGATCGTTTTATTTCTTATTACTTTAATTGCTCCCATTGACAGAATACGTTACAGCATAAGAATACGCAGCTTATTAAGAAGAAAATTTACTGTTTAATAATTGTAAATCGTTAATTAATCATCTTTATTAAAAATATTCAATTATAAGATAATATTATGCTATTACTTTGAAGTACAGTAAAGTCGCATCGCTTTTGCTTTTAATCCTTCAATATATATCCCTCAATACATAATACTTCAATATAATCCTTCCTATTATTTTCTCATCTCATCTTCATTAAAAGTAAAAAATATTATTTAGATAAGAGGATAATTAAATCTTACTATCAATTCCGTAAAATAATTTACCTATAAATACTATTATAACTTTCAGTAATTTTATTTTTAAAACAAAGATAGAGTCGGTTCGTCTCTACTTATTAAAGGTTATAATCATGTGATTTTTCGGTCCCATGAGATGAGAAAATCATGCTATTACTTCACAATTAAAACATACCGGTTTTAGTTCTAATCCCTTATTCTAAAAATGATCAAAAGCGAAAATATTATATAATAAATAATAATATTTAGAAGAGAAATACAGTTAAGTAATCTATAAGTAATTTACTGGTAAATACTATTACAACTTTTAATAATTTTATTTTTTAGACAACCAGAGATTTGGATCATCTGTATTTACTGAAGATTATATCATGTGATTTTTCTGTCCAAACAAAACGGGCGAAACGGTACGATATAAAGCAGGATTTAATCTATAATATTTGAATTAATAATAAAAATTAAAATTCCACTTTGCGTTTTTTAGTTTAATTGAGAAATGAAAAAAATAATGTGCAGCGTAGGAAAACGATATTCAAATATGAGATTTATTTATTAAGTTTGTGATATTCTTTAAATACATTTTAAAGAAAATGCAAATAGAATATCCTGTTCGTAAATATAAACGAAACTTTTTAAGAACTTATCAGAATAATTAGAGAAATAAAGTATTTAAACGTCTGTAAAACAAATATTTGTAAACGAAGTAATTACACAGAGCAAAAATATTTAACTTTTTTCGAGCATAGAAGAAACAACATTACTCTAATGATCTTATTTACATTTCTCGGAGAAACTACTCAAACAGAAGGAGAGGAATAAATTGCCTTACGTGAGAGATTTGCCACTGAGATAATTTTCAATTTCCCTCAACGTTTACAATTTTTGTTGTTCTTTTGGTTTGATAAAATGACTAACATTTAGATGATGAAATTCACTGAAAATTTTGTTTCCTTCAAAATTTCTTCATCTTTAAAAAAGACTTTCTGCGTGAATAATAAATATCTTTAATATGAAACTTCAGCTAACGCTATACATTTTAGTTAAATTTAAAATTGTTTTCTTTGTTATTATGATTATAAGTAAAAATAAAAATGTTTAAAATTCCATTTCTTGATAAAGTTTTTTATGAATAATTGACGAAATATACTTCTAAATTATTCTATAAAGAAATGTTTTCTAATATATTTTATATTCGAGAAAGAAAAAGTTAATTCAAAATAGAATTTTTTTCTTCAGCAATATTAAATAGTTTATTCAACTATACCAAATGGATTTTGCGCTTAACTGCAAACCCTTCTATTTCTACATGTATACATATTGCAAGACATGCATCATACGGTGTTAGAATTTTAACTCAAAAATTGTGGTAAAATAACTGGCAGCAATCTTACCATCTAATTGATGGTAAGGAACGTTTTTTAATCTTTATGGTTTTGAAACTGTTTACAACTAGTATGGTTAAAAAATCATGAATAAAAAAGTATACGGTTTCTTAACCATTTACAACTAGCATGGTTTCAAAAAAATGAAACAGAAATTTAACTGGATGTCGGATGTTGTTTGGAAGCTTTATGATGCTGCCATCTATGCGTGAAAGAGAATATCGTATACAAATAGCTCAGGATCAGAAATCGGGGTGTGCAAGACACTGGAAACTCGTTATGTGTTGAAGGGAATGGAGGAAAGATTATAGTGACAATGCTGGGATTTAATCCCCCATTCTGTCAATCTTGAGATCAATAGATTAGCCCTTTCGGCTATCTACCCACCCTCAAGGAACGAAGTGGCTTCATTAGGATGGCCTAGTTGGTGAGATAAAATTCTTGTTACTTAACCGTATTAGGTGAGAGCAGTTAGTAAACGATTTTTCTCACAGTTAACAGTTTGAATACCATCTTATTTACAGTTATTTGACCGTTTTGTTTGAATATGGTAAAATAGCAATTAAATAAATTGTTATTTGACAATTTTTTTCCGAGAAATTTCTAACAGTGTACTTACATGAGAATGCTTAGATTTCTACACACATATTTCTTCTTCTTCAGCACGACAGCCCCTTACAGGCCCTGGCTGCCTCAACCACACGTAGCCTTCAACGCCTCCTGTCCATGGCGATTTTTTTCCAGTTGTTTATCTTTAATACTTTTAGATCTTTAGTAGTGTCATCCAGCCATCTAGTTGGATGTCTTCCTCTAGCCCAAGATCCCGAAGGATTTTTAAAGGTGGCGATTCAGACTGCATTATTTTCCGGACCTCTCCAGATATAGCCAAGCCAACTCAATCTATTGCTTCGGATGACCTGCACTATCTGTGGCTGTCCATAGAGTCTATATAATTCAAAGTCTTATCTGATTCTCCAACAGCCTCTTTACTGTTCTGGGCCAAAAATATTTTTAAGAATCTTCCTTTCAAAAATACCAAGAGTACGCTTGAGTGTCTGCGTTTATTGTCCATGTTTCACTTGCATAACACACATATTTATACGCATTTATTACCTCGTGTGTGCATGCGTTCATGCGCGTATACCTGAAGGACTATATTCACGCTTGCACCGTGTAAACATTTGTTTATGCACACATACTTCATGGAGGAAAAAATTCTGGAAAAATTACCGTACTCTACAGTAATGACATTTCTCATAAAATAAATCATAATCTATCACACATAAATCATGCATACATACATGCACTATACAACATGCCTAGACATACATTTAGCATTAATCTTACATGCAACAATACCTTCACATATAATTTTGATGCTATTTTATATATAGTAAAGAAATATTAAATCCGGTAAATAGCGCAGTTTAAAGATATCCACTTTTAATTTTCGACAATTAAGTATTCGCCCCAAATATATACTATTTGAAGTTATTCGTCCATTTAAATTACAGTTATATTCACGGGACTGATTCGAAAATCGATGCCCGGGCATTTGTGTAGGAATTCCCAATCAACTTGTATCCAGGAAATTTCGTCTCTTATCGGTCAGTGATCAAAGTGAGCGATAGACTAGATTAGGAACGATGTGTTGCCGGTGAGTGGAGGCAAATGCCAGTCATCATCCAATGAGTGTATGCAATTAGGACATATGCGGTAAAGCAAAAAAAAAACGCAGTATTTTACTATTCTGGTTCGAACTTTCGATAAATATTAAAGAATTACTTGAACAATAGGCCAATCAATAGTACGTTAAACTAGTACTTTAAAGAAAAATTTTTATGCCTCTTCAAATGCATATCTTAAAGCATAACATTCAAACGATGTGTCATGTTGAAATTTGTATATCATATTTTCTAACATTTAAAAACTAAATTATAATCTTACTTAATCCTTTTCAATATATTAATAAAAATTACTAATATAATCGGTAATCTTTTAATACCACAAATAAACCTGTGATGTTGCTACATCACACGCGCGTCGATATTTCACTCCTCAATAGTTTTTTTCAGTTTTCATTCATTTAACCACAATAGCCTTGTACTAAATTTAAATTGATCAATTTATTTTTTCATATCGATTATTCCCACCATAACTTTAACCGAGTAGCGCTTTGCTCCTTCCCGCGTGCCTTCTTGGTGTCAGTTGAGGAAGCCACCGTGAGAAAGAAGCGTGACTCTCGACTTAATAACTTCCAGGCACTTGCCTTTACTTTATATTAATTTGAATCCCCCGTTTTTTACAAACAATTCCAGCCTTTTCCGGCTGGAAAGGAACTACTTTAACTCTCCAAAGATCAGGATCAAGAACCTGTTAATAGAGTGAAATTAAAACGTGAACAATCAAAGGAGCCACCTGCATCCCTGAACCCATGAGGAAAGTGAAATAAAAGTTTTTAACATTTCCTGAAATGAACTAGCTTCAATTATTCATTTATCCATACAGAATCTGACCACCAGAGCCTGGAGATTCTTCTGGAACGAAGGATCAGGTAACTCATTTGAACACTGTTTTTTTAACTAATACGATCACCTTTGATGTCTTCATTCATTTATGTTATGTACTGCTATAGATCCTTAAATACTTATTCCTATGATGTTAATTAATCCCTTAAATTAAAAATTGTAATGATTTATTTTTATTCTAAATTATTTAAATCATAACAATACTATGAAACCTGACTTGAATGCAGAGAAAAATCTATTTTTAGGGATTCTCTCGACTTCTGCCTAACATGGAACTTGAAAACCGTTATATGGTTGCTAGTGTTTTGAATTCATTAAAATTCGTTATTATTTTTCATATTTCCCTTTCTACCAACACCTTTGAATGCGTAAGACTAAGAAAAAAGATTCTTGGCAATAAATTAAATCAATTAATAGCTAATACATGTATAATGGCAAGTTGGTGTGTTTGTTGTAGTAGGTGATATAATTGAAGTAGATTACAGATCATTATCATAATAAAACTTTGGCTAAATAGTAGTTGCAGATCTCGAAATACAAACTTAAAAGAATATTATAAAGGAGATCACAAATTTAGCATAATAATATCAAAAGGGACAAGGCATGGGAGTCCCCCATGACCTACCTAGTCAAAAGCCATATTAAAAGTAGTATTTAATCAACGTTTTTTAGTACAGGGGAGATCCATTATGGAATCATTATCGAAAAAGGACACTGCCAAAAAAAAAAGCCAATTCAGACAATCTCATGATATCTCATGTTAATATTAAAATAATTAAGATGTTTTAATAATTATTTTAACTTTGATTTTGATTAATTCTTGTTATTTATCAATCCGAAAAAAATATTTTGAAATACTCCAAAAGTATGAATTTTAAGCTAAATTAATTCCACGACTATCAGACACCGAATGGAAGTAAAAGTAAATCGAAGAAATGCAGAAGAACAGACAAAGACCGATTTTCATATCACCAACAAACGTTTAAAATAAAACGAAATTCTATCTTATTTATCTTTGATATACGCGTGCTTGATGGTTAGTTTCTAAATAACTAGCTCTGATGATTAACACCAGGGGGAAAATGTGCTACATTTATACAAATACTTGATTTAGCCTTATTCGGGACAGAGGATTTCAAATTTCAAATTAGTTTTGTTCCTAAAGCAACAGATTTTTTTTAATGAAATTTTAGACTATTTTTTGTCGAAATGCACAAGTTCACTTACATTTATTTTACAATTATTCTAAAATATATTTTAATGATCACAGTCAACTTAAATGAGATGGTAAAAACAACTTTTTCATTTATTATACCATTCATATTTATTCCTATTTAAATTAATCAATTTTGAAACGAAAGTGAAATATCTTTGCCTATGAAAATAACCAATTAAAATATTTTTATTTAAGAAAAAAGACTAGCCGACCAGCCAGCGTAGGGATCAGGGAACTAGCCTTGCATTAGAAAGGTTCTGGGTTCGAATCCCGGGCAACGCAAGCTTTCCTTCTTTGTACTATCTGTCCTTAATGTGAGAGATAATGTTGGCCCCCCTAATATGATGCCCCTGAAAGAGTGACCAACAAATTTACCCTTCAGATGCCTGTAAAACGAAAGGTCATACTTAGGGTGGGAGTTGGAAGAAAAAAAAACACTATGTTTATAATTAAATTGCGAAATTTACTGAAAACATTTCTTTTAATTTCAACACAGCTTTTATTAAATCACATTCAGATCTATAATGAAGAAATCTTGAAAATCGAACCACTTTCCAACTAGCCAGTGCACTCAAATCGCTTTTTGCAACACTATGCCTGGGGGATAATGAAGTTTTCATTGGTATCATTATAGCTGCAGAAAGACTTTATCACTAAATAGAATAGTTTGTTAGTCCAAATTTTTATTAACTTCCGAATGACTTAAGTACTATAATTTCAACTGCAGCTCTGTGTCTGAGAACAATATAAGTTTTATTGATTTTCTGACCACCACAAGTAGAATTTGTTTCTGTTATCGTTTCTCATCGTTGCTAAATATTTTGACTACTTTTTTACTAGCTAGCGAGTTTAAATTTTAAATAGAGTTCTGTGTTATATGACAATACAAGTATCAATCGTTTTCTGAACGGCGCTTAACTGCTCTTTTAGCTATTTCAACGTCTAAGAAAACTTGATGTGCATTGAAATTTCAATCCCCTTCCAATAAGTTATCAAGCTCAAAATTCCAACTAGTGCCTGATGCTACTCCAATTTAATAAATATTGTTTTTCAAATAATGCAAATAAAATTTAGGTCGATATTATCACTGCTTTATTTGTCAAAATTTAAGTAGAAATTCAAAGAAACTTTCAAGAATAAAACTGAAATGAAAGTTTTAAAAACTCGTTGGTTGCGGGTTCGAATCCCACTCAGAGCATGGATATCTCTTTCTCTCTGTGTGTGTTCTATGTCCTTTCTCCTTTGTGTGCGATTGTGTGTGAATGTGACCCGCCCTATAAATGGGTTTGTGGTTGTGTGACGTGGGCAACGCTGCTCTACCACCGGGCTTCGCCACAGGTGCCCACTGGGTAACGAGAAGAGAGAAGGCAGTTCTGGCACTTTCTGAGGCCAATGGACAATAGTTCCAAGTGACCGCCATTAAAAAAAAAAGTTTTAAAAACTTACTTCTTTAAAATATTTTAATTTTTGTCTGACTTAAAATGAGAATCAAGTCTTAACTAACATAGAGCTCATACTTTAGAGTACAAAAAAAAAATTCTATCTTTGTCGAAAAACTCCACTAACCCCTAACATATCTTTCGAAAATTCTGAGCTCTACATTTTCTGGTTTTTGGAGTCTGAAAATAAAATTGCTTCACAATAAGCTCACTTAAAAACGTAGTATTAATAAATTTTAATTTGTTTTTAAATGTATATGAAACTTTTTAAACCCGCTATTATTTTTACCCTTGCGTTTTTGATAAATTAACGTTAGAGTTTTATATTAGATTGCCTACTAATTAATGTTAATAAAAGCTGAAAATTTAAAAAAGTTGAATATCCCCCCAAGAAAATTAAATAATGATCTTGCATACTTCCACTATTCAATTTCAGTTTGTTAACAGTAACGTCGAAGTAGACATTTTATTTTTTATTTTATAACCGTTGTTGAACAGCCGACCCAATTTTAAGGGTTTACGACTACTATAATGCTCAACTCCGTAGTCTTGTAATTTTGAAACCGATAAAGAAGACAAGGGAACTACTGGAAAATTAGCCTTCGTGTAGGACTTTTTGATGGAGCAAACCCGCATTTGCGTTATATGGAGAGGGAAACCACGAGAACCTCCAACGGTTAGCCTGACGGCAAGGGGACTTTGACCCATGATCCGTCTACCACTGAGGATATTTCACGTCTGCACTGTGGTCGGAAAAAAATCCATCTTTTTAATTTACAACCTGAATACCACTCTCTTAAAACGTAACTGCATAAATTCATCTCATCGTCAGCCTTATTCAACGGCTACTTTTGGCGAAATATGTCTGCGCTTTGCGAAAGGGTACGCGTTGTATAAAATATGAGCTCTCTTTGATGTATGATTTAGAAAGGAGCTTCTGGGCATTGGTTCCTATGCAATTTTAATCCTGTTGATCTTTCTTAACTCAACTAGAAATTCGTCGCAACATTTACGCAACTTCCTGTAATATATAACGTTTCGAAACCTATACATTTCGACGAAAAATTGACTAAAAATGACGTTAAAAAACTAAAGATTGGATAGAGAAACCGATTTCAGATTTCAAATCAGTTATTCGGAAGTATCCCAGGTCTGTTAAAAAATCCCATGCGACAGAAAACCACAAAACATTTGTTCTCTAGTGATTTTTATAAAATCAGTCTTCAAAAAAACTGGAAATATATTACAATAACTGAATAATATTTAATGGAAATATAAATACCTAGAGATATAATTAATGAAAATATAATATAAATAATGTTACTGAAAAAATATAACTGGAAATATAATATGAAACAAGACAATATTTCATGAAAATTAAAGAAAAAAGGAAGCTTGGAGTGAGAAACTGCACTTTTGAAATCAATGATACTGAAGTATCTAAGATTTGTTTAAAAAAATTACCAGAAAACAAAGCATGAACAAGGCAACAGAAAGCAAAAAATGCCACAAAAAAAACCACCATTATAAAAATTATTCCCCAGTGAAAAAATATAATAAAGCTATTTAAAATTTTCTAAATTTTATTGTAACGTAGAAGATTTAAAAAAAAAATTAAGATCTGAAAGTCTAAAAAATTGCATTGTTTAGTTCAATAATACAACAGAATACTTCACAACACAATAATGCACTTATATTTACAATTCTTTTAAGGTTCTGTTATTTGTTTTATCTCGCTGTCAGTATCCATATGATTAATATCAAAATTGAATCAATTAATTACAATTACCAAGAGATATGGGGGTTAAGATAAAATTAATAACAACAATCAATCAATCTTAGGTGGCTATAAATCATTACCACTATTATTAATGGTTCTAACTGTAACTGAATTGATGCACTCACCATTCATATTTAACATTAAGTAAGCAGAATTTTAAGTGTTAAAGAAAAGATATGCAAGTTTTATCTATGTGATTATTAATCACTAAGCTTCTTTCGGAATTTTCCAGGAAAATGCCAATTTGAAGAATCAATTAATCATTTAAAACGGAAGTGATTATTACCAATACCTGATATATTGTTTTAAGAGCTAATATTGATTTTATTCCTTAAATAGTTTGATGTATGTTGTTTCACTGTATTCGTAAGATTTTAGCATGGGGTATTTTTATTGATGTTTCTTTTATGCAAAATTAAAGTTGTTGCCATAAATTAACTGATTCAATAAAGATTTGACAGTGTAATTGCTTTTAATAGCTTTTAAAAAGGGATCAACACACAGGTTAGCTTTAAAATTAAAACTCTGTTTTTAAAAAAAATAATTTTAGCCGCGTAGTTTTAAAAAAGATTTCGAGGCACTTAGATCGGTATGCAATTGCTATACGAATGTTATTTTAAAGAGCATACCAGATAAGAATTTTGATATAATTGTTTTTTTAAAAATATGAAAGTTGAAAAAGAAATATTGGAGTGCATATTGTAAATTGTAGCACAAAATAAATTATATTGATATGAAAAAGTAATTTTAACTGTTTCGAAATGATTTTGGTGTAAATATCAATAATAAATAAATAAATAAGTAATAAATGAACCTATAATTTGATCTAATACTTCTTACTTCTTATCAGTAAGATATTCAAAGTGCTTCACACAATTTTGTTTTATATAGATCTAAACTGCTTTATATATATATATATGAAATTCGTTTTCTCAGTAGGATTTCTAAATTCCTAAATTCTAATTTTAATCAAGAAGTCTGGAATGCGCTTAACTATGTATGTATTGTAGTGATATTTTTAAGCATTTTTCAGAGGAAGTAACTGAAAGTTCGTTTAGCATTTAACCACTTTATTTTATTTATTTAAGATTAAGTAGTAGTTTCAAAATAAAATCATAATTTTTTGTTTTACGCTAGAAGTCTATTGGATTTGAATACTATTTCTCAATTTTATAAATTTTTATTGAAAAGTATTACTAACCATTTTTACATGTTTTTTTTCAGATTTTAATTTTTTTTTTCTTCACGATACCTTTTATCAGATATTTATTCTGAAGCAAATGTCGAAATGGTTTTTGATCTAGCAAGTATTTTCTTTACATCACTAAACATTATATTCATAATTATATTTATTAAAATTGATGCTATTGAATATATTTGCTTTACAGGAATAACGGAATTTCAGTAAAATGTAATTTAAACGATTATTAAATTTGTTACACAATAACTTTTTATTTACATTTAAATGCGTTTACAAAAATGAGAATCATTATTATTTTTTTTAAAATCAAACATTACCCTTTTTTCAGTTAGTCTAATATACGTAAGCGGATCAATTATAAATGGGACTTTTTTCAGTAGCATCAGACGGTTTTTGTTCCCATTGTTCTAGCATCAATAGAACTTTTTCTAGTGTCTAAATAATTGTTCGACAGAGTTTAATTCTTTGTAAGTTTTTTTTAGTAACTTAAGTCATAAGTTAGCGTAACGTTCTTAATACGCATAATAATTAAATAACAATAGCTGCGAGTGCTTTCTAGGATTAAAAGACGTTGTGTACATCAATTTCTTTCATGCAAAATGCAAAATATTATTGCAAACTTTTAGAGAAAGTTAAACAACCTAACAGTCCTTGCGACATGACATGCCGATCCACAAATTGCTCTTACAACAGGAAAATGCGATACCTCATAAAGCTGTAATAACACAACAAAAGTTACTACCATTACACTGAGAAACATTTGAACATCCTCCATACAGTCTGGACTTCACATTTTTGGACTACCATATGTTTGGACCCCTTAAAAACAGATGGGGGAGAGAGATTTTCCTCCAATGAAGAAGTAGAAAATTTTGTGCGCAATTGGTCCACTACACGGCCGACTTCTTTCTATATCACCAGGATTAAAGAACTTTCCTAAACCTTGGAAAAAGTGTGTAGAAGTTCGCGGAAATTATATAGAAAATAATTTTTTTGTATTTTTTTGAAGATATGTTTTAATATTAGGTTATTAAAAAGTCGCATTTGTATTTTATCCTCCAACGTATTTATATTATATTTATTAGTTGTTCAAGAGTAACGGTAAACAGTGCGCATGCGTCGTCATTGCATGTGTTGCTATGGCGACTGCTGATGTTTGATAATTTTCTTAGAATTCTTCTTTTATTAAATTCATAATAAAAAAGGAATTCTAAAAAAATTATCAAACAGCAGCTGTCGCCGAAGCAACGTATGCGTTTTATTGTTACTCTTGAACATTTGTTAATTCAGAAAACCATTTACTTATTTTAACAGCGCCAATTTTTTGTAAAAGGGTAATTTATAAAAGGCTTTATTATTTCAATTATCTCACGTTTTAATTTGAATAGACAGACAAGTTTTTATAAATTATCTCGCATTTAATTTGAATCGACATTTGCTCTGAAAGATAAAGGTTGTATAAATATCCCTCATTTGCCATACCCTCCTTTCTCTAAATATTTTCTTTTTAGAATCATCTCCCATCCGGAATTGGCGATCAAAAGAACAAATAGAAAAAGAAAAGTGCTTCTGCTCAAATGAACACATAATTAATGATCTTATTAGTTTGAAGCCCAAAGCGATTTGTTGTCGCCAACGCAGAAAAAAAGCTTAGCACAATTTTTTTCTTGGTTAGAATAATAATATTTTTAATTCCTTCTTTCGATTACATTTCAAACAGTGCTCAAAGATATTAATCTCTTAAAAAACCTATTTATCAAACATTGGGATGAAATTAATGAAACAAATGACATTTGAAAGGAAATTATTTTTCCTTCTAAAAAAAGGAAAAAAAAAGGGGGAGAAAGAATGAGCTAAATGATTTATTTCTGTTTGCTTAAATTAATTTTGATTTAAAGATACGCAGCACTTTATGATTTTTATGCTGCATTTTTAATAGTTATACGCCAAATATCTAAATATCGAGTGTTCTAAAAGTAACAAATGATTTAAAAAATCAATAAAAAAACGGAAGGAAACAGATATGTACGGTTTGCTGCATTCTGATTCGAAAACCTTTTTTTCTTAATAAGTAATAATATTATCTACAAAATTCAACAACAAATATGAAATATCTAACAAATAAAAACTATTAAACAAAACTGCAAAATAACCACCATTTGAAGCAACGTGGGAAATGTTTCAACTAAATTACGTCCTTGCAAGTATTTCAGTTGGAATGGTTTGGAATATAGCAGAAAACAATGTTTTTTAGTTCTTCAATTAAGCCGGTGCCGAATTTCAAATGTATTTTCTTTGTAAATACTTTTGAATCTTTATGAGAATTATTCCGCGCTTGAAATAAGCAAGCGAGCCGCGATGGTTAAGTGGCTAAAGTACAGAATTGTCATTGCGATGAACTGGGGTTCAATCCCCAGTGGCGGCTTTAAGCCCACACAGCTTTAGATCAATGGGTACCAGCATTCTCTCTCAGAAATAAAACTCTCAGTTTTGATGATTTGGCAATTCTTTAGCTGTATTTTCGTTAGTTTAATAATAAATTGCGTGATTAGTGATAAAAAGCATACTCTCAAATACATGACGAAAATGTTTTCTCAACTCAAAACCTCGTCTTATTGCATTGCATGTGATTGTTAACTAGATTGACGAAACTAGGATGGAGACTAGACAATCGAAAATAAAGCGATGAATTAAGTTGAACTATCTGCAGTTGGTCATCATGCAAGAGATCTCAAGTTCAAATCCCGTTTCGGGCATAGGGATGTTACGACACTGATCCACCTATATGATGCCACCAGTAATGTTATTATTGTAAAAGATGCATTAGATAATACTATAAAAAAAATAGAATGACGAAATATATTTTAAATTTTTAAAAAAATCTTATCTTTGAAGAAAGTGATGATAGTTATTTCATCATTTAGATGACAATTTTGCTCAAAGTATATAACAGAAAATGGTCTCGTCAAGCACGAAGAAAGTTTTGCGATATTTGAGTATCGATTTTTAAAGTGAAGTAAAAGTGGCTGATGGGTAAGCTGGGTAACTATGGGCAAAATTTTAGGAAGTGATAGTACACACCCAAGCAAACAATTTTTATCAAAGAATGCATGGTCGAAAACAAAACGCAAAGGTGCTGGCGCATTTGGAAAGTTGTTTGATGCAAACGTGAAAGCTCCATTCCTGTTGCGAGTTACTGATCTGCGTTATTTGTCGCCAAGCTTTCGGCCACTGCAGGGAAAGTTCGTGATATGCCTAGTGTGTTTCGAAATGTTCGCCTATCTTTTCTTCGCCGTTGTACTGCGTGCATAGCCGCTGCCGGCCACTGTTTTGAACACTTATTGTAATCGCATACCATTAAATTTGCTTTTATAACTTAACTTCATCGTTCTTTGTGTGTTTTTGAATCATATAAGAACATAAATTTTGACGCCCTCTAGCTGTTTTGCGTTTTGTTTTCGACCATGCATTCTTTGATAAAAATTGTTTGCTTGGGTGTGTACTATCACTTC
>NC_092212.1:20574306-20584934 GCF_043381705.1 Parasteatoda tepidariorum
TGGGAACATGGAGGACTTGAACTCTTATTGCAATCACATACCATTAAATTTGCTTTTATAACTTAACTTCATCGTTCTTTGTGTGTTTTTGAATCATATAAGAACATAAACTTTGACGCCCTCTAGCTGTTTTGCGTTTTGCTTTCGACCATGCATTCTTTGATAAAAATTGTTTGCTTGGATGTGTACTATAACTTACTAAAATTTTGCCCATCTTTTTAGAATCACCCTGTATATCTTTCTCTTTCCTTTTTTTTAAAAATTCATTGTGCCATTTTTGTTCTTTATTTTATGAGTATCATTTTAGTAATTTTGTAATGAAAACTTATTTGAAATACCTTAAATTATCTTTTCTCTGCGTAATTAACGTTGATTATGAACTGAAAATCTGTCTTATTAACATTTCATTGCATCAGTGTAAAGAAATAAATTATAATATTACGTACTTGAAAACTGATGTATTTAAGTAATATAAAAATAATCATTAATAATAAAATGACTTATCTATTCTCGTCTGAGAACGAAGAGTTTGGTTTCATATGAATTTTTTTGTCACTGGGTCTAAAAGATGTTACTTTTTTTTAATATGTGTATTTAAGGTATTTTTAGTTAGTATTTAAATTAAAAGGATATTTTTCTTAAAAAAAATAGGAATAAAATAAATGTTGGGGAATCCGAAATTTAAATAGTATTATAATTATTTTGTTTCAGAACAATAGATACGTTGGAAAATAATATATTTCACCGTTTAAAAATACTCTTTAATCGAAAGTGTTTTTTAAAAATATTTAAATGGTTTTACCAAATTTTAGAATTTAAATTACTGAAATAAGTTTATTTAGTTTAAAGCACAAATTGTGTAAGATTTTATTCAATAGCTATAAAAATAAGTTGTTTTTTTTTAAAACGGGAAAAAGACTGACAAAAATTGAAGAAAATGAAGTTAGAATAGATTAGGTCATCAAAAAAGCAACTACAGTAAAATAGATTTACAAAACTTCAATTTTTTATTTCTATAACGAATTAGACTATTTGAAATAAGGCGCAAAAACAAGTTTTAACTATCACAAATTTTGAATTTCTCGATAAAATTTTCAACATGATTTATGTTGATAAATATTTAGGAAACTGTTTTAAGGAAAAATAATATAAAATGAAAGGTGGTACTATACCTATATATATTTGTAATCCAATTCTAATAATTCTTGATAACTCATTGTCTTATTTTTTATACTGAAAATCTTATTTATTTTCCTTTATCTAAATTCTTCTTAAGATATTTAAATTTTATTAAACATTAAGTCACCCAAACTGACTTTTGCCTAGCAAGGATTCTAAAAATCAAATATCTGTAAAATTTCAAGATTTTTTCAATTTTATGTAGAATTAAACTTGTCATTTAGATTTGTCTTTAACCATTTTCTTATCTTAAATAATTTTACAAGATTTACTTATCTTTCATAAATACCTTCTGCAACGCAATGATAATAAGTAATAAAAGTAAAAGTGAATAGATAAAATGAAAATAAATAAATTAAATAGAAATAAATAAAATTTTATGTTAATAAAATGAATAAAATAAAATTAAATTAATAAAACAAAAGGCAAGCATGAAAATTCAAATCGATAGATATGTTAACTAAGCAGCGGAGAATATTTATTGAATAGAAAAATATATAAAATGCTTATTTATGAAAAAGATATTATAAACTTATGGAATCAAATATTTTAACATTCTTCCGTTTCTACTACTATAAAATTCTTTATGCAATTAACGTTTCTATTATTTAAAATATCATATTTTCATAAAGCTAATCAATCGACTTAAAATTAGAAAAGCTATTGTGTGCATTACTATTTTAACTGCAAAAGTAATTATGCAACTAAAAAATAACAAACTGAATAAACATTTTCAATTTATATCGTATTTCCTTGCCTCTTCCTTCTCTTTATTTAAAATCTATGTTATCAGTTAAAGATTTTTTTTGGAATAAAAGAGAATTTTGAAAGAGCTAATTAATTATTCAATACTGTCTGTGACTTACTATTTACTGGGAGAAAAAAGCTGGTGTAGATATGCTGGTGTAAAATTTCACTCTAAATCTTTAACTAATTAACAATAAATTAAATATCTTCTACAAATCGTGTATTGTTTCAAGATATAGTTCTTTGACAAGTTATTCTTCTGAACCTAAAAATCTAATCCATATTTGTTTTAATAAATTTTTTAAAGAAAATATCTCTTCTTTTTTTATATACGATTTTTGCAAAAATGAAACATTTCGGTAATATTTTCTAACAACATTTTAATCATTATCTTTGAGGGGTTTGCGGATATGAAATATCAAGTTGAAATTTATCTCTTCAATGTGTCAAGATGCAATTAAAGCCATTCATTAAAGTTTAAAATTGTAAAAAGATATTGAAAGTAATAACCTAAAAGAGCTAGAAAAATAATTGTTTTGTGATTCTCAATAATCTAAACATATGAAAACTATTAACATAGTATGGTGAAAACTAAAGTTTTATTTCTGTATTATAAACAATAAAATGAAGAAAAAAAAAAGAAATTATCACTGTTTCTTGAAAAAAAATAGGTTATTTATGAAAATTGCTCGCATTAACTCTTAATAAGGAAGAAACCCTCGTTCTTCTTGATGTAGAAGGTTTTATGTTCTGTTGTTTTAAGAAGTCTTAAAAAGTGTTTTTATCTTAAAAGGATTCATTTCTTCGTAAACAAAACATTTTTTATAATTCTTCTTTCAGTAATTTCAATTGCGTAATTATTAAATAATTTGAAAGTTATTTTTTAGAAAGAACACAAAAAAAAAACATGAAACAATTTTCCAAATAACTATTTGGCTCTTAAGCATTTTCTCTTTTAACCGTTTGTGACTGTAGCAACATGATGAAATTAAATGAGGTCAATCACCAATAGATATTTGAGATAATTATGCACATTACACGTTGCTTATACAAAGAGTAGCTGATAAAATTTACCTAATACTTGGAATAAATGTTTATGTACATTGCAAATTGCTTATACAAAGATTAACTGATAAAATCGTTACAATACTTGGGAATATACACCGAAGAGCCATTACATTATGACCAAACTCCATCTATAACAATGGGCTCGCCCAGATTTTCATGGTTTCTCGCCCAGGAATAATGTTTTCATGGGGCACATTAGGACCCATAATCCTCATAGAACAATCCCTGACGTCTGTAAGCTACTTGAACATAGTTGCAGACCAGGTTCACCCATTCATGGCAACNATCTTAAAAGGATTCATTTCTTCGTAAACAAAACATTTTTTATAATTCTTCTTTCAGTAATTTCAAGTGCGTAATTATTAAATAATTTGAAAGTTATTTTTTAGAAAGAACACAAAAAAAAAATCATGAAACAATTTTCCAAATTACTATTTGGCTCTCAAGCATTTTTTCCTTTAACCGTTTGTGACTGTAGCAACATGATGAAATTAAATGAGGTCAAACACCAATAGATATTTGAGATAATTATGCACATTACACGTTGCTTATACAAAGAGTAACTGATAAAATTTACCTAATACTTGGAATAAATGTTTATGTACATTGCAAATTGTTTATACAAAGATTAACTGATAAAATCGTTACAATACTTGGGAATATACACCGAAGAGCCATTACATTATGACCAACCTCCATCTATAACAATGGGCTCGCCCAGATTTTCATAGTTTCTCGCCCAGGAATAATGTTTTCATGGGGCACATGTGGACCCATAATTCTCATAGAACAATCCCTGACGTCTGTAAGCTGCTTGAACATAGTTGCAGACCAGGTTTACCCATTCATGCCCACAGTTTTTCCTGTGGGGGATGGTGTTTACCAAAAGGATAATGCACCATGTCATAAGGGGCCAATCGTCGTGGATTGGTTCAAGGAACATTCCAGTGACTTTAAAGTCATGTCTTGGCCCCCAAATTCACCTGACCTTAATCCAATAGAGCATTTGTGGTCCTACTTGGAAAACCAAATTCGTGCTGCCACGCTACTCCCCTCCCCCCCCCACCCGCAATGTGAGGGAATTGCAGGACCAGTTGGTGAGCGCTTGGTACCAGATACCTCAGACTACATATCAGCACCTTGTGGAAACAATGCCACTGCGGGTGCTAGCAGTTTTGAGGGCTAAAGGTGGTCCTACATGTTATTAGCAGGGTGGTCATAATGTAATGGCTCTTCGGTGTGTACATTTACGTACGTTGCAATTTTGTTTTTTGTTTTTTTTTTTTGCAAAATTAATTGATAAATTGTATCAAATTCCTTGGAACAGATAATCAGATAGTTACGTAAATTAGACATTGTTATACAACGAGAAATTGGTAAAATCTATGTAATGCTTTGAAACAGATATTTGCGTACATTGCAAAGTATTGTTTATAGAACTTGAGAACTAATGATAAAATCTCTCTTATACTTTGGGGCAAATATTTATGCACATTGCACAATATTTTTTTAAAGTATTGGAACAGTAGATAAAATATACTAAAAACTGTGAAACAGATACTTACAATGTAAATTGCACATTGTTTTTTTTAAACGCCAAAATGTGTCAAATACTTTGGGACATATTTGTATATATTTTGGACATGTTTTTTCGTTATAAGGAAAAACTGATAAAATATATTTAATGCTTTGAAACACACATTTACGTATATTTCACATTGATTTTAATTCCATTACCTGTAACATGTTTTCCTTAAATTAATATGTTGTAATATTTAATAAATATGTCGCAATTAATTCTGTTTTTAATTTCCTTTGCCAACTGCTAAAGTTGGTAAATGTTATAAATTAAAAACCATTTTAGACAATTTAGCGACTTTAGACACTAATGGTATTTTCAAATTCTCAGTAACATTTTACACTAAAAGATAATACAAGTGCTGCCAGCCAAGAAGTAAAATACTACATCTGATAAAATATACCAAATACTTTGGAATTAAAATACGCAAAAGGAACATTATTGAATCCAATAAAAATAGAACCAATAATAAAATACACCAAGCAAATTAGAACTGATATTTACATTAAAAAAAAAAACATTTTTAAATCAATGACAATAAAACAAAAATATGCATTTTTTCAGAGTTACTTAATATTCTTCTTGAACAAACAAAATAAAATCAATACACAAATGTACTATAGATTTTCTAAAAAGTTTGGAAAAATGAAACAAAAAACAAATAAATGAAACCTCTAGTTTTCTTTACTTATACCTAAGTGCGTTAGAAAATACATGTAGCATAAGTAAATCTTATTTTTCTCTATCTAGGTCTATTTTGAAAAGTGAAAGACGTAGAATATCGATAAATCCCATTTTTCTCCTCTGAAGAAAAATAAGCCTTTTTTTCCGCTCTAGATTTTCACTTTGTTTTCGTCTCCAAACTAATGGGACTTCATTTCCTGCCTCTGGGGAAAACAATGAGTGTGAAATGCAACAACATTCATTTTTCTCGCCTTTTTAGACAACAGAAATACATCCTGTTTCATATATTTTGGAGAGAGGTGTTGAAAGAAGAAATAGCGCAAGAAATATTTAAATCCATAAAATGTCTTTTCATTAAATTAAAAAGAATTTTTTTTAAATTCGATTTAGAAGAAAAGTCTTTAAACTTTGAAATCTACTTTTTTATAGCTGGGAACATATATGGTAAAAGTAAAGCTTATAGTACACTTAGAATTTTCTATCTAAAGCTACGGTAAAATAACCGACAGTAGTCTGTCCAGCTCATTAACCGTAAAATTAACGGTAAAGAGTATTTTTTTTTAATTTTATGGTTTTGTAACCGTTTTCAACTAGTATGATTAAAAAACCAAGAATACAAAACTGTATGGGTTTTCTTACCATTTACAACTAGCATGGTTTCAGAACAGTGAAGAAAAAAATTTAATTTGATATTGGAGTTAGGATTTGAGAGGAATGTGTATACGGAAATAGAGGAAAATGACCGACAGCAGTCTGTCCATCCCATTAACCGAAAAATTTACGGTAAAGAACATTTTTTTAATTTTATGGTTTTGTAACCGCTTACAGCTAGTATGAGTAAAAAACCAAGAATACAAAGCTGTTTGGGGTTTTTATCCTTTACAACTAGCATGGTTTCAAAACAGTAGGAAAAAAAATAGTTTGACATTGGAGCTAGGATTTGAGAGGAATGTGTTTACGGAAATGGAGAAAATATTGTAGCGTCAATGCTGGTACTCAAACCCCATTGACAGATTAACCCTCAGAACTACAATATGTACCCAGATGAAAGGAATTGAGTAGTTTCATTAGATGACTCTAGTTGAGAAGAAACTCTAGTTGTATAACAGTATTAGGTGAAAGCAGTTAATAAACTGTTTTTCTCACCGTTAACAGTTTGAAAACCATTTTATTTATTGCCATTTGACCGTTTTGTTTGAATACGGTAAAATATTTTTAAATAGTTATTTAACCATTTTTGCCCAGAAAATTTTAACAGTGTATTGTAAAAGGTGAAGTAAAGCATAGAAGCAGGCGGAGTGTAAAGTATAGCTTAATGTATATAAAAATCTAAAGCGTGAAATATAAAGTAAATTATTACTAGAAGCACCAAAAATATAAAGTAAATTTTCACCAGAAGAACCAATGATGTCATTTTGATCGTGTTTTGCCATTTATGTCGTTTTTAAAGATACTTGTGAGCATCGAAGCTCATATTTTATTTTTCTGATATTGCTTCGAAATATATTGTATCAAAATTTAATGCCCTGTAAGTTGTTAAGTGAAATAAATAATCATAAAACTGCTTAAAGCAGCTAAAAAGGATTATTTTGACCTTCGTAAGAAAAACGTTCATTTTTTAGGTTAAATGTCTTGTTTTAATTTAATTTTGCAAAACTACAAGCGTTAGGAAAATTTGTAGAAAATTTGTAGAAGCGTTATGAAAATTGGTGACCACAAAGTTAAAAAAATGTCCCGCGATAGCTTTCTTAGATTCTGGGGAGAGATGTATGAATTTTTAATTGTCTTTTTGTAAAATTAAAAAGGGATATTTTGTTGGATTTTGAAGAAATGTTTCAAAAATTTAAAGTCCACTTTTTATAACTGGGAGATAAAATCTCTTTCCGTATTATAGATAGTGTGGTAGATTAAAAGTAAATTTAACAAATAATGCTGATTAAGGTATCTGACCAATGCAAAAACATGATTTCGTACAAACCTTTTGAAATTGAGTTTAATACAGATATAAAGTTCTGTTAATCTTAGCTTTCTAAAAATATTTTACTTTTGTCTGTACTTCCTTTATTTACAAATTTATAGTAGTTTTTGTGCAAGCTGATAACACTGGATAGACTAAAGACTTTAACTACCTTAAGCATTTACACTTAGGCAGATTATACTACCTTTGGCAGGATACACACATTTTACACTACCTTAAGCAGGATATCTTATGCTGTTTTCAAAATAATCTACAATTTTGAGTATAGCACTCATGTTTTAAACTACAAACCAAGAAAAAAAATTGGAATTTTAATTTTTTATTCATTGTTTCTTCGCAAAGACAAGTGGGAAATTTTTTAAAAACTTGTTTTTTAACTACATTGATCCTTAACTCAGTAGCATCAGTACTTGATTTAAAGATAATAGTTAAAAACACAGTTGATAGCCTTCTAAATAAAATCCTCAAAAGATTTTTTGTTTTCGGCGATGAAAAATTTTTACAGTGTTTTACAATGTCTTATTTTTAACAAAAAATGGCCATTTAAAAAAATAATAATAATAATATTTTTTTCTTTACTTTTATAAGTTTTTAAGCATGATCAAAGTTATCGAAACAAGCCGGATACTTTAAAACAATAAGAATTGATTATACACCGTAATCATCATTAATAGGCATATTATTTCTATTTGAGGCATCTTATCAAAACTCTCTTTACATTAAAAAATCATAAGCTGCTTTGGGTAATCAACTTCCAAACATTTTGTCTTATTACTTTTTGTCTCCTTACATTCATTACATTTTGTTTCGTTACGCAAAAATTAAAAGGCTGAGAAGCTTGCAACTTCTAAGGTGTGCAGAAAAGTATACAGGGATTACGATGGAATGAAACAATAAGATTTGATAATTAGTTCCATGTCGATATGAGTTGTTGAATATCTGCAAACATTAAAAATCATCTATTTCGCATCGTTTTAAATTTCCATCTGCTTTCATCTCGAATCTAATGGGACTTCATTTACTGCCTCTAAGAAAACAATGAGAAAACTGTACAAAAATTAATTTTTCTCGCCGTTTGGGGCAATAGGAACACATCATTCTACTTATATTCTGAAGAGAGGTGTAAAAATAAAAATAACCCAAGAAATATTTCAATTTTTTACACATATTTTCGTTAAATTAAAAAAAAAAATCGATATTAGTTTGAAGGATTCTTTACTTGTTTGAGAATAAGCATTTTTAAAATTTGAAATCTACTATTTTTGCAGCTGGGAAATGAAATATATTTTCGAATAGAGATTTCACTTTCATAGATTAAATGAAAAGGCTGATATTTAAATGAAACTTTATAAATCAATAACAGGGTGTATTGTCATCCTCCCCTTTAATGTAAGCATTCTAATCAACTTAAAAAAAATTAATCAATAAAAGAAAAAGTAAAGATCTGAAAACAATATTTAAATTCAGAAGAAAAATCGATTTAAGCTCAAACAAATCACTATTGAGGTCAGGGAGACTAAAAACACTGAAAATAGCTTGATTATTGAAAGAAAAAAACATTGAATTATTAATTCTAACTTTATCTTAGTTTTCTCTAGTGAATTAGGTTTTAATAGTGTTTTTCGAAGTTTTTCCGCCAAGAAAAATAAAAAGTTTAAGTGCCTTAAATTTGAGTTTAAGTGCCTAAAAGGCTTTAAACTTCAAGCTAAACTATAATTTTATTTATATAAGTCATAGCTATAAAGAATATCTGGGATTCAGAACGGATAAAAAACTTAAATAATTAAAAATATATTAAACCTTTCTTTAAAAAAATCGCCATTTTGGAGAGATTTTCCCACCTAGAAGATAATTATAAAAACTAACGAATAATTCTCCTTTTTCGAAAATTGCTATAAGCCCAGATAATTCAGAGTAACTTTTTGAATATTAAAAAAGTAGATCGCAACTCTTTTTGTTTTCACAAAATTGTGGTTTTTACTCATAATGATATTTTACGCCATTTTCAGAATCAGCATCGAGAGCACTAGCAAAAGGTTGGCTGAACTTGATCTAAAGGCCGTAAACAGCTGTTAAAAACTCTCAGCAAATTCTAAAAATAGTATATTATTCGAGGAAAAGCATTATTTCATGTTTTCTTTTTCGTTAATAATTCCTCATAGGGTTTCAAACATTCCCTATAAATACGCATCTATTTCGAATTAGTAAAGATCTAATATAGAGATAAATAAAAAAATCACACATTTTATTTCTTCCTAAAATTTCATTTGTTTTAACACAGGAATTAAATGAAAAAGTATTTTAATGAAATTCATGAAGAAAATAATTAATACAGAGAATAATCCGCAATCACAGAATTTATTATATATATTTAAACTTTTTGTAAAATATAAAATTAAAAAGTTTACTCACTAGAAATCACGCATTAAAACTAAATCAAGAAAAGCATAAATATTATCAAAGTCTAATTAAAAGCTTCTAAGAAAACTGGATTAGAAACACCAAAACCAGTGTAACTGATAGTGTTGCTGATAAACACTTTCACTTTTTAAACATATTTTGATGTTCTTAGCATCGCTTACTTTCTTTAATGAATCCCCTTATATTTTGATAATATATTTAGTTTTCCTCGCTTTTATTTCAAATGCGACACCCATCCTTTACTTTAAATTGAACAAGGATTCAAAAAATATTCATTAAAGTCGTAGATTAAGTAAGATCGCCGTGTGTTTCATTAAGTTTTTATTTAACGACTTGACTCTTTGGTTCCGATCTAACGCACAAAAATATGCTATCACTGAGATTATTAAACGTACCCTGGTAGATATAATGACATAAGACGATCTCATGGGCCCTCTTCATATGAATCAAATTTAGAACTTTGCACCTAATTAACATCTCTCGGGGTTGCATAGCGACCACCTGCCCTGCCACAAACAGCTAAATGCTCTTAATGCTTTCTTTTAATACTAGTCATTTCACTTCATTGCTATTTATTTGTTTTTAACTTTGGAACCCTTTTGGTTCAATGATATTTTTATATTTTAATATTCTGGAAGCCTGTTGGTTCAATATCTATGTTTTCAATGTTTTATCACGTTTAAATTGCTTTTGCTTGTCTAATTTACCTTTTGATCCAATGTTTTTAATGTTTACAATCTTTCACTTACCTGTTTACCCTCTTGGATCCAATGTTATATACTGTATTCTTTTTCAGATTGTTGTTGTTAGTAATATTCAAAGATACTTAAGAAATCATGTAATGCTATATCAAATTCGTCTCTATTCAAATCTAAGGCATACAAGTCATTGTCAACTAAAATTATAGGATGTCAACTAAAATTTAGGATAAGCATTAAATATTATTATATTTATTTATTATTCATTTATTTT